>NW_027414890.1:0-61847 GCF_964106895.1 Numenius arquata
TATGGAACCCTACAGGTCCATACAGAACCCCACAGGGCCCTAGGGAACTTTACCAGCCACTACAGAACTCTACAGGCCCCTACAGAACCCTGCAGAACCCTCCAGAACCTTACAGAATCCCACGGATTCCTACAGACTCCTGCGGGCACTTACTCAACCCTAGAGGACCCTACGGAACACTACTGGCTCCTGCGGTACTCCAGAGGCCTCTAGGGAACCTACGAAGCTCTACGGAACCCTATGGATCCTTACGGCACAGTACGGGCCCCTTCAGACCTCTGCGGGCGCTTATGGAAACCTACAGGACCCTACGGAACTGTACGAGACTCTACAGGCCCCTAGGGAACACCACAGGCCCCTACGGAACCCTACACAACCCTCTGGAAACATATGGCACCCTACAAGCTCCTACCAACCCCTGCGGGCACTTACATAACCCTACAGGTCCCTATGGAAATCTACGGGACTCTAGGGGCCCCTAGGGAACCCTTCAGATTTCGATGGAACCCTATGAGGCCCTCTGGAACCCTACAGAATACTCCAGGACCCGACAGCACTCTACAAGACCCTTAGCAACACAACGGAACCTCACTAAAACCCTATGGGCTCCTACAGAACACTGTAGGTGCCTACGGAAACCTACAGACCCCTACAGAATACTACCAGCCACTACAGAAAAATATGGCCCCTACGGAACTCTACGGAACCTGGCAGAAACACTGTGGGCCCCTACTGGCCCTTGCGGGCACTTGCAGAACTCTGCAGGAACCCACGGAACTTTATGGAACCCTACCAGCCCTTACGGAAGCCTAAAGACCATTGCAGGCAGTTACGGAACGGTACAGGGCCCTAGGGAACTTTACCAGCCACTACGGAACTCTAGGGGCCCCTACGGAACCCTGCAGAACCCTCCAGAACCTTTCAGAATCCCACGGATTCCTACAGACTCCTGCGGGCACTTACTCAACCCTAGAGGACCCTACGGAACACTACTGGCTCCTGCGGTACTCCAGAGGCCTCTAGGGAACCTACGAAGCTCTACGGAACCCTATGGATCCTTACGGAACAGTACGGGCCCCTTCAGACCTCTGCGGGCGCTTATGGAAACCTACAGGACCCTACGGAACTGTACGAGACTCTACAGGCCCCTAGGGAACACCACAGGCCCCTACGGAACCCTACACAACCCTCCGGAAACATATGGCACCCTACAAGCTCCTACCAACCCCTGCGAGCACTTACACAACCCTACAGGTCCCTACGGCAATCTACGGGACTCTACGGGCCCCTAGGGAACCCTACAGATTTCGACGGAACCCTACCAGCCCCTCTGGAACCCTACAGAACACTCCAGGACCCGACAGCACTCTACAAGACCCTTAGCAACACAACGGAACCTCACTAAAACCCTATGGGCTCCTACAGAACACTGCAGGTGCCTACGGAACCCTACAGACCCGTACAGACACCTACGGGCACTTACAGAACCCTGCAGGCCCCTACGGAACCCTACAGGTCCATAGAGAACCCCACAGGGCCCTACGGAACTTTACCAGCCACTATGGAACTCTACGGGTCCCTACGGAACCCTGCAGAACCCTCCGGAATCTGACAGAATCCCACAGACTCCTACAGACTTCTGCGGGCACTTAAACAACCCTACAGGCCCCTACGGAAATCTATGGGACTCTACGGGCCCCTAGGGAACCCTTCAGATTTCGACGGAACCCTACAAGGCCCTCTGGAACCCTACAGAATACTCCAGGACCCGACAGCACTCTACAAGACCCTTAGCAACACAACGGAACCTCACTAAAACCCTGTGGGCTCCTACAGAACACTGTAGGTGCCTACGGAACCCTACAGACCCGTACAGACACCTACGGGCACTTACAGAACACTGCAGGCCCCTATGGAACCCTACAGGTCCATACAGAACCCCACAGGGCCCTACGGAACTTTACCAGCCACTACAGAACTCTACAGGCCCCTACAGAACCCTGCAGAACCCTGCAGAACCTTACAGAATCCCACGGATTCCTACAGACTCCTGCGGGCACTTACTCAACCCTAGAGGACCCTACGGAACACTACTGGCTCCTGCGGTACTCCACAGGCCTCTAGGGAACCTACGAAGCTCTACGGAACCCTATGGATCCTTACGGCACAGTACGGGCCCCTTCAGACCTCTGCGGGCGCTTATGGAAACCTACAGGACCCTACGGAACTGTACGAGACTCTACAGGCCCCTAGGGAACACCACAGGCCCCTACGGAACCCTACACAACCCTCTGGAAACATATGGCACCCTACAAGCTCCTACCAACCCCTGCGGGCACTTACATAACCCTACAGGTCCCTATGGAAATCTACGGGACTCTACGGGCCCCTAGGGAACCCTTCAGATTTCGATGGAACCCTACGAGGCCCTCTGGAACCCTACAGAATACTCCAGGACCCGACAGCACTCTACAAGACCCTTAGCAACACAACGGAACCTCACTAAAACCCTATGGGCTCCTACAGAACACTGTAGGTGCCTACGGAAACCTACAGACCCCTACAGAATACTACCAGCCACTACAGAAAAATATGGCCCCTACGGAACTCTACGGAACCTGGCAGAAACACTGTGGGCCCCTACTGGCCCTTGCGGGCACTTGCAGAACTCTGCAGGAACCCACGGAACTTTATGGAACCCTACCAGCCCTTACGGAAGCCTAAAGACCATTGCAGGCAGTTACGGAACGGTACAGGGCCCTAGGGAACTTTACCAGCCACTACGGAACTCTAGGGGCCCCTACGGAACCCTGCAGAACCCTCCAGAACCTTTCAGAATCCCACGGATTCCTACAGACTCCTGCGGGCACTTACTCAACCCTAGAGGACCCTACGGAACACTACTGGCTCCTGCGGTACTCCAGAGGCCTCTAGGGAACCTACGAAGCTCTACGGAACCCTATGGATCCTTACGGAACAGTACGGGCCCCTTCAGACCTCTGCGGGCGCTTATGGAAACCTACAGGACCCTACGGAACTGTACGAGACTCTACAGGCCCCTAGGGAACACCACAGGCCCCTACGGAACCCTACACAACCCTCCGGAAACATATGGCACCCTACAAGCTCCTACCAACCCCTGCGAGCACTTACACAACCCTACAGGTCCCTACGGCAATCTACGGGACTCTACGGGCCCCTAGGGAACCCTACAGATTTCGACGGAACCCTACCAGCCCCTCTGGAACCCTACAGAACACTCCAGGACCCGACAGCACTCTACAAGACCCTTAGCAACACAACGGAACCTCACTAAAACCCTATGGGCTCCTACAGAACACTGCAGGTGCCTACGGAACCCTACAGACCCGTACAGACACCTACGGGCACTTACAGAACCCTGCAGGCCCCTACGGAACCCTACAGGTCCATACAGAACCCCACAGGGCCCTACGGAACTTTACCAGCCACTACGGAACTCTACAGGCCCCTACAGAACCCTGCAGAACCCTCCAGAACCTTACAGAATCCCACGGATTCCTACAGACTCCTGCGGGCACTTACTCAACCCTAGAGGACCCTACGGAACACTACTGGCTCCTGCGGTACTCCACAGGCCTCTAGGGAACCTACGAAGCTCTACGGAACCCTATGGATCCTTACGGCACAGTACGGGCCCCTTCAGACCTCTGCGGGCGCTTATGGAAACCTACAGGACCCTACGGAACTGTACGAGACTCTACAGGCCCCTAGGGAACACCACAGGCACCTACGGAACCCTACACAACCCTCTGGAAACATATGGCACCCTCCGAGCTCCTACCAACCCCTGCGGGCACTTACATAACCCTACAGGTCCCTATGGAAATCTACGGGACTCTACGGGCCCCTAGGGAACCCTTCAGATTTCGATGGAACCCTACGAGGCCCTCTGGAACCCTACAGAATACTCCAGGACCCGACAGCACTCTACAAGACCCTTAGCAACACAACGGAACCTCACTAAAACCCTATGGGCTCCTACAGAACACTGTAGGTGCCTACGGAAACCTACAGACCCCTACAGAATACTACCAGCCACTACAGAAAAATATGGCCCCTACGGAACTCTACGGAACCTGGCAGAAACACTGTGGGCCCCTACTGGCCCTTGCGGGCACTTGCAGAACTCTGCAGGAACCCACGGAACTTTATGGAACCCTACCAGCCCTTACGGAAGCCTAAAGACCATTGCAGGCAGTTACGGAACGGTACAGGGCCCTAGGGAACTTTACCAGCCACTACGGAACTCTAGGGGCCCCTACGGAAGCCTGCAGAACCCTCCAGAACCTTTCAGAATCCCATGGATTCCTACAGACTCCTGCGGGCACATACTCAACCCTAGAGGACCCTACGGAACACTACTGGCTCCTGCGGTACTCCAGAGGCCTCTAGGGAACCTACGAAGCTCTACGGAACCCTATGGATCCTTACGGAACAGTACGGGCCCCTTCAGACCTCTGCGGGCGCTTATGGAAACCTACAGGACCCTACGGAACTGTACGAGACTCTACAGGCCCCTAGGGAACACCACAGGCCCCTACGGAACCCTACACAACCCTCCGGAAACATATGGCACCCTACAAGCTCCTACCAACCCCTGCGAGCACTTACACAACCCTACAAGTCCCTACGGCAATCTACGGGACTCTACGGGCCCCTAGGGAACCCTACAGATTTCGACGGAACCCTACCAGCCCCTCTGGAACCCTACAGAACACTCCAGGACCCGACAGCACTCTACAAGACCCTTAGCAACACAACGGAACCTCACTAAAACCCTATGGGCTCCTACAGAACACTGCAGGTGCCTACGGAACCCTACAGACCCGTACAGACACCTACGGGCACTTACAGAACACTGCAGGCCCCTACGGAACCCTACAGGTCCATACAGAACCCCACAGGGCCCTACGGAACTTTACCAGCCACTATGGAACTCTACGGGTCCCTACGGAACCCTGCAGAACCCTCCGGAATCTGACAGAATCCCACAGACTCCTACAGACTTCTGCGGGCACTTAAACAACCCTACAGGCCCCTACGGAAATCTATGGGACTCTACGGGCCCCTAGGGAACCCTTCAGATTTCGACGGAACCCTACAAGGCCCTCTGGAACCCTACAGAATACTCCAGGACCCGACAGCACTCTACAAGACCCTTAGCAACACAACGGAACCTCACTAAAACCCTGTGGGCTCCTACAGAACACTGTAGGTGCCTACGGAACCCTACAGACCCGTACAGACACCTACGGGCACTTACAGAACACTGCAGGCCCCTATGGAACCCTACAGGTCCATACAGAACCCCACAGGGCCCTAGGGAACTTTACCAGCCACTACAGAACTCTACAGGCCCCTACAGAACCCTGCAGAACCCTCCAGAACCTTACAGAATCCCACGGATTCCTACAGACTCCTGCGGGCACTTACTCAACCCTAGAGGACCCTACGGAACACTACTGGCTCCTGCGGTACTCCACAGGCCTCTAGGGAACCTACGAAGCTCTACGGAACCCTATGGATCCTTACGGCACAGTACGGGCCCCTTCAGACCTCTGCGGGCGCTTATGGAAACCTACAGGACCCTACGGAACTGTACGAGACTCTACAGGCCCCTAGGGAACACCACAGGCCCCTACGGAACCCTACACAACCCTCTGGAAACATATGGCACCCTACAAGCTCCTACCAACCCCTGCGGGCACTTACATAACCCTACAGGTCCCTATGGAAATCTACGGGACTCTAGGGGCCCCTAGGGAACCCTTCAGATTTCGATGGAACCCTATGAGGCCCTCTGGAACCCTACAGAATACTCCAGGACCCGACAGCACTCTACAAGACCCTTAGCAACACAACGGAACCTCACTAAAACCCTATGGGCTCCTACAGAACACTGTAGGTGCCTACGGAAACCTACAGACCCCTACAGAATACTACCAGCCACTACAGAAAAATATGGCCCCTACGGAACTCTACGGAACCTGGCAGAAACACTGTGGGCCCCTACTGGCCCTTGCGGGCACTTGCAGAACTCTGCAGGAACCCACGGAACTTTATGGAACCCTACCAGCCCTTACGGAAGCCTAAAGACCATTGCAGGCAGTTACGGAACGGTACAGGGCCCTAGGGAACTTTACCAGCCACTACGGAACTCTAGGGGCCCCTACGGAACCCTGCAGAACCCTCCAGAACCTTTCAGAATCCCACGGATTCCTACAGACTCCTGCGGGCACTTACTCAACCCTAGAGGACCCTACGGAACACTACTGGCTCCTGCGGTACTCCAGAGGCCTCTAGGGAACCTACGAAGCTCTACGGAACCCTATGGATCCTTACGGCACAGTACGGGCCCCTTCAGACCTCTGCGGGCGCTTATGGAAACCTACAGGACCCTACGGAACTGTACGAGACTCTACAGGCCCCTAGGGAACACCACAGGCCCCTACGGAACCCTACACAACCCTCCGGAAACATATGGCACCCTACAAGCTCCTACCAACCCCTGCGAGCACTTACACAACCCTACAGGTCCCTACGGCAATCTACGGGACTCTACGGGCCCCTAGGGAACCCTACAGATTTCGACGGAACCCTACCAGCCCCTCTGGAACCCTACAGAACACTCCAGGACCCGACAGCACTCTACAAGACCCTTAGCAACACAACGGAACCTCACTAAAACCCTATGGGCTCCTACAGAACACTGCAGGTGCCTACGGAACCCTACAGACCCGTACAGACACCTACGGGCACTTACAGAACCCTGCAGGCCCCTACGGAACCCTACAGGTCCATAGAGAACCCCACAGGGCCCTACGGAACTTTACCAGCCACTATGGAACTCTACGGGTCCCTACGGAACCCTGCAGAACCCTCCGGAATCTGACAGAATCCCACAGACTCCTACAGACTTCTGCGGGCACTTAAACAACCCTACAGGCCCCTACGGAAATCTATGGGACTCTACGGGCCCCTAGGGAACCCTTCAGATTTCGACGGAACCCTACAAGGCCCTCTGGAACCCTACAGAATACTCCAGGACCCGACAGCACTCTACAAGACCCTTAGCAACACAACGGAACCTCACTAAAACCCTGTGGGCTCCTACAGAACACTGTAGGTGCCTACGGAACCCTACAGACCCGTACAGACACCTACGGGCACTTACAGAACACTGCAGGCCCCTATGGAACCCTACAGGTCCATACAGAACCCCACAGGGCCCTACGGAACTTTACCAGCCACTACAGAACTCTACAGGCCCCTACAGAACCCTGCAGAACCCTGCAGAACCTTACAGAATCCCACGGATTCCTACAGACTCCTGCGGGCACTTACTCAACCCTAGAGGACCCTACGGAACACTACTGGCTCCTGCGGTACTCCACAGGCCTCTAGGGAACCTACGAAGCTCTACGGAACCCTATGGATCCTTACGGCACAGTACGGGCCCCTTCAGACCTCTGCGGGCGCTTATGGAAACCTACAGGACCCTACGGAACTGTACGAGACTCTACAGGCCCCTAGGGAACACCACAGGCCCCTACGGAACCCTACACAACCCTCTGGAAACATATGGCACCCTACAAGCTCCTACCAACCCCTGCGGGCACTTACATAACCCTACAGGTCCCTATGGAAATCTACGGGACTCTAGGGGCCCCTAGGGAACCCTTCAGATTTCGACGGAACCCTACCAGCCCCTCTGGAACCCTACAGAATACTCCAGGACCCGACAGCACTCTACAAGACCCTTAGCAACACAACGGAACCTCACTAAAACCCTATGGGCTCCTACAGAACACTGTAGGTGCCTACGAAAACCTACAGACCCCTACAGAATACTACCAGCCACTACAGAAAAATATGGCCCCTACGGAACTCTACGGAACCTGGCAGAAACACTGTGCGCCCCTACAGGCCCTTGCGGGCACTTGCAGAACTCTGCAGGAACCCACGGAACTTTATGGAACCCTACCAGCCCTTACGGAAGCCTAAAGACCATTGCAGGCAGTTACGGAACGGTACAGGGCCCTAGGGAACTTTACCAGCCACTACGGAACTCTAGGGGCCCCTACGGAACCCTGCAGAACCCTCCAGAACCTTACAGAATCCCACGGATTCCTACAGACTCCTGCGGGCACTTACTCAACCCTAGAGGACCCTACGGAACACTGCCAGCTCCTATGGAAGGAACCCTACGGGCCCCTACAGAACACTACTGGCTCCTGTGGTACTCCAGAGGCCTCTAGGGAACCTACGAAGCTCTACGGAACCCTATGGATCCTTACGGCACAGTACGGGCCCCTTCAGACCTCTGCGGGCGCTTATGGAAACCTACAGGACCCTACGGAACTGTACGAGACTCTACAGGCCCCTAGGGAACACCACAGGCCCCTACGGAACCCTACACAACCCTCCGGAAACATATGGCACCCTACAAGCTCCTACCAACCCCTGCGGGCACTTACACAACCCTACAGGCCCCTACGGCAATCTACGGGACTCTACGGGCCCCTAGGGAACCCTTCAGATTTCGATGGAACCCTACGAGCCCCTCTGGAACCCTACAGAGTCCCGAGCTCTGGAACCCTTGTCCGAGCTCGCCGTTGTACCAGCGTGCGCCTCTGCGTGTTGCTGCGCGTCCTCCCGACCACGCCGATTCATCACCCCGTTCTTCAGGGTGATTCGGGGCTCTCCCGAGCTCGCCGCGCTACTACCGTGCTCCTCCAGGTGTCGCAGTGCGCCTTCCGACCGCTCCGTATATACACCCCGCTCGGCAGGGTGCCTCCGGGCGCTCTGCCGAGCTTGCTGCACTACCGCTCTGCGCCTCCGGGTGTCGCTGCGCATCCTCCCAACCCCGACGAACCTTCATCCCACCCCTCCGGGTGCCGTCGGGCGCCAACTCGATCCCGCCGAGCCTTAACCCACCCCTCGGGATGGTGACGGGCGCACGTCCCACCTGCCCGAGCCGCTCCCCCCGCCCTTCGGGGTGCCGACGAGTCCTCGTCCGACTCACCCGTGCCCTCAGCGCGCTCTTCGGGGTGCCGCCGGGCACTGTCCGAGCTCACCACGCTACCACCCTGCGCCTTCGGCTGTCGCTCCGCCTCCTCCCGACCACACCGATCCTTCACCCCGCTCTTCGGGGTGCTGCGGGGCTCTTCCGAGCTCGCCGCGCTACCACCGTGAGCTTCCGGGTGTCGCTGTGCGTCCGGTCGACCCGGCGCATGCTCATCCCGCTCATCGGTTGCCGCCGAGCCCTCTCCCGATATCGCCGCTCCTTCACCCCGCTCCTCGGGGTGCCGCCGGACGTTCTGCCGAGCTCGCCGCACTACCACCGTGCGCCTCCAGGTGCCGCTGTGCGTCCGGTCGACCCGACGCACGCTCATCCCGCTCCTCGGGGTGCCGCCGGGCGCTCTCCCGAGCTCTTCGCGCTCCACCCTGCGCATGTGAGTGCCGCTGGGTGCTCTCGGGATCTCGCCGCGGTACCACGGTGCGCCTCCGAGTGCCGCCAAGCGCTCTCCCGGTATCGCCACTCGTTGATCCCGCACGTCGGGGTGCCGCCAGGCGCTCTCCCGATATCGCCGCTCCTTCACCACGGTGCTCGGGGTGCCGCCGGGCGCTCTCCTGAGCTCGCACCGGTACCACCGTGCGCCGGCAAGTGCCAGTGGGCACTCTCGGGATCTCGCCGCAGTACCACAGCGCGCCTCCGAGTGCCGCCGAGCGCTCTCCCGATATCGCTGCTCCTTCACCACAGTGCCTGGGGTGCCGCCGGGCGCACTGCCGAGTTCAGAGCGGTACCACCGCGTGCCTCCGAGTGCCGCTGAACGCTCTCCCGATATCGCCGCTCCTTCACCCTGCTTGTCTGGGTGCCGCCGGGCGCTTTCCCGAGCTTGCTGCACTACCACCGTGCGCCTCCTGGTGCCTCTGTACGTCCGGTCGACCCGACACACGCTCATCCCGCTCCTCGGGGTGCCGCCGGACGCTCTCTCGAGATCTTCGCGCTCCACCCTGCGCATGTGAGTGCCGCTGGGTGCTCTCGGGATCTCGCCGCGGTGCCACCGTGCGCCTCCGAGTGCCGCCGAGCGCTCTCCCGGTATCGACACTCGTTGACCCCGCACGTCGGGGTGCCGCCAGGCGCTCTCCCGATATCGCCGCTCCTTCACCACAGTGCTCGGGGTGCCGCCGGGCGCTCTCCCGAGCTTGCCGCACTACCACCGTGCGCCTCCAGGTGCCGCTGTGCGTCCGGTCGACCCGACGCACGCTCATCCCGCTCCTCGGGGTGCTGCCGGGCGCTCTGCTGAGCTCTCCGCGCTACCACCGTGCGCCGGCAAGTGCCAGTGGGCACTCTCGGGATCTCGCCGCGGTACCACAGCGCGCCTCCGAGTGCCGCCGAGCGCTCTCCCGATATCGCTGCTCCTTCACCACAGTGCCTGGGGTGCCGCCGGGCGCACTGCCGAGCTCACAGCGGTACCACCGCGTGCCTCCGAGTGCCGCTGAACGCTCTCCCGATATCGCCGCTCCTTCACCCTGCTTGTCTGGGTGCCGCCGGGCGCTTTCCCGAGCTTGCCGCACTACCACCGTGCGCCTCCAGGTGCCGCTGTGCGTCCAGTCGACCCGACGCACGCTCATCCTGCTCCTCGGGGTGCCGCCGGACGCTCTCCCGAGCTCTTCGCGCTCCACCCTGCGCATGCGAGTGCCGCTGGGTGCTCTCGGGATCTCGCCGCGGTACCACCGCGCTCCTCCAGGTGCCGCTGTGCGTCCAGTCGACCCGACGCACGCTCATCCCGCTCCTCGGGGTGCCGCCGGGCGCTCTCCCGAGCTCGCCGCACTACCACCGTGCGCCTCCAGGTGCCGCTGTGCGTCCGGTCGACCCGACGCACGCTCATCCCGCTCCTCGGGGTGCCGCCGGGCGCTCTCCCGAGCTCGCCGCACTACCACCGTGCGCCTCCAGGTGCCGCTGTGCGTCCGGTCGACCCGACGCACGCTCATCCCGCTCCTCGGGGTGCCGCCGGGCGCTCTCCCTAGCTCGCCGCACTACCACCGTGCGCCTCCAGGTGCCGCTGTGCGTCCGGTGGACCCGACGCACGCTCATCCCGCTCCTCGGGGTGCCGCCGGGCGCTCTCCTGAGCTCGCAGCGGTACCACCGTGCGCCTCCGAGTGCCGCCGAGCGCTCTCCCGGTATTGCCACTCGTTGACCCCGCACGTTGGGGTGCCGCCACGCGCTCTCCCGATATCGCCGCTCCTTCACCACAGTGCTCCTCGGGGTGCCGCCGGGCGCTCTCCCGAGCTTGCCGCACTACCACCGTGCGCCTCCAGCTGCCGCTGTGCGTCCGGTCGACCCTACGCACGCTCATCCCGCTCCTCGGGGTGCTGCCGGGCGCTCTGCTGAGCTCTCCGCGCTACCACCGTGCGCCGGCAAGTGCCAGCGGGCACTCTCGGGATCTCGCCGCGGTACCACAGCGCGCCTCCGAGTGCCACCGAGCGCTCTCCCGATATCGCTGCTCCTTCACCACAGTGCCTGGGGTGCCGCCGGGCGCACTGCCGAGCTCACAGCGATACCACCGCGTGCCTCCGAGTGCCGCTCAACGCTCTCCCGATATCGCCGCTCCTTCACCCTGCTTGTCTGGGTGCCGCCGGGCGCTTTCCCGAGCTTGCCGCACTACCACTGTGCGCCTCCAGGTGCCGCTGTGCGTCCAGTCGACCCGACGCACGCTCATCCCGCTCCTCGGGGTGCCGCCGGGCGCTCTCCCGAGCTCGCCGCACTACCACCGTGCCCCTCCAGGTGCCGCTGTGCGTCCGGTCGACCCGACGCACGCTCATCCCGCTCCTCGGGGTGCCACCGGGCGCTCTCCCGAGCTCGCCGCACTACCACCGTGCGCCTCCAGGTGCCGCTGTGCGTCCGGTCGACCCGACGCATGCTCATCCCGCTCCTCGGGGTGCCGCCGGACGCTCTCCCGAGCTCTTCGCGCTCCACCCTGCGCATGCGAGTGCCGCTGGGTGCTCTCGGGATCTCGCCGCGGTACCACCGTGCGCCTCCGAGTGCCGCCGAGCCCTCTCCCGATATCGCCGCTCCTTCACCACGGTGCTCGGGTTGCCACCAGGTGCTCTGCCGAGCTCGCCGCGTTACCACCGTGCGCCTCCGAGTGCCGCCGAGCGCTCTCCCGGTATCGACACTCGTTGACCCCGCACGTCGGGGTGCCGCCACGCGCTCTCCCGATATCGCCGCTCCTTCACCACAGTGCTCGGGGTGCCGCCGGGCGCTCTCCCGAGCTTGCCGCACTACCACCGTGCGCCTCCAGCTGCCGCTGTGCGTCCGGTCGACCCGACGCACGCTCATCCCGCTCCTCGGGGTGCTGCCGGGCGCTCTGCTGAGCTCTCCGCGCTACCACCGTGCGCCAGCAAGTGCCAGCGGGCACTCTCGGGATCTCGCCGCGGTACCACAGCGCGCCTCCGAGTGCCACCGAACGCTCTCCCGATATCGCCGCTCCTTCACCCTGCTTGTCTGGTTGCCGCCGGGCGCTTTCCCGAGCTCGCCGCACTACCACCGTGCGCCTCCAGGTGCCGCTGTACGTCCGGTCGACCCGACGCACGCTCATCCCACTTCTCGGGGTGCCACCGGGCGCTCTCCCGAGCTCGTCGCGCTACCACCGTGCACCTCCAGGTGCCGCTGTGCGTCCGGTGGACCCGACGCACGCTCATCCCGCTCCTCGGGGTGCAGCCGGACGCTCTCCCGAGCTCTTCGCGCTCCACCCTGCGCATGCGAGTGCCGCTGGGTGCTGTCGGGATCTCGCCGCGGTACCAGAGCGCGCCTCTGAGTGCCGCCGAGCGCTCTCTCGATATTGCCGCTCCTTCACCACGGTGCTCGGGGTGCAGCCGGGCGCTCTCCTGAGCTCGCAGCGGTACCACCGTGCGCCTCCGAGTGCCGCCGAGCGCTCTCCCGGTATTGCCACTCGTTGACCCCGCACGTCGGGGTGCCGCCAGGCGCTCTCCCGATATCGCCGCTCCTTCACCACAGTGCTCGGGGTGCCGCCGGGCGCTCTCCCGAGCTTGCCGCACTACCACCGTGCGCCTCCAGGTGCCGCTGTGCGTCCGGTCGACCCGACGCACGCTCATCCCGCTCCTCGGGGTGCTGCCGGGCGCTCTGCTGAGCTCTCCGCGCTACCACCGTGCGCCGGCAAGTGCCAGCGGGCACTCTCGGGATCTCGCCGCGGTACCACAGCGCGCCTCCGAGTGCTGCCGAGCGCTCTCCCGATATCGCTGCTCCTTCACAACAGTGCCTGGGGTGCCGCCGGGCGCACTGCCGAGCTCACAGCGATACCACCGCGTGCCTCCGAGTGCCGCTCAACGCTCTCCCGATATCGCCGCTCCTTCACCCTGCTTGTCTGGGTGCCGCCGGGCGCTTTCCCGAGCTTGCCGCACTACCACCGTGCGCCTCCAGGTGCCGCTGTGCGTCCAGTCGACCCGACGCACGCTCATCCCGCTCCTCGGGGTGCCGCCGGGCGATCTCCCGAGCTCGCCGCACTACCACCGTGCGCCTCCAGGTGCCGCTGTGCGTCCGGTCGACCCGACGCACGCTCATCCCGCTCCTCGGGGTGCCGCCGGGCGCTCTCCCGAGCTCGCCGCACTACCACCGTGCGCCTCCAGGTGCCGCTGTGCGTCCGGTCGACCCGACGCATGCTCATCCCGCTCCTCGGGGTGCCGCCGGACGCTCTCCCGAGCTCTTCGCGCTCCACCCTGCGCATGCGAGTGCCGCTGGGTGCTCTCGGGATCTCGCCGCGGTACCACAGCGCGCCTCTGAGTGCCGCCGAGCGCTCTCTCGATATTGCCGCTCCTTCACCACGGTGCTCGGGGTGCAGCCGGGCGCTCTCCTGAGCTCGCAGCGGTACCACCGTGCGCCTCCGAGTGCCGCCGAGCGCTCTCCCGGTATCGACACTCGTTGACCCCGCACGTCGGGGTGCCGCCACGCGCTCTCCCGATATCGCCGCTCCTTCACCACAGTGCTCCGGGTGCCGCCGGGCGCTCTCCCGAGCTTGCCGCAATACCACCGTGCGCCTCCAGGTGCCGCTGTGCGTCCAGTCGACCTGACGCACGCTCATCCCGCTCCTCGGGGTGCTGCCGGGCGCTCTGCTGAGCTCTCCGCGCTACCACCGTGCGCCGGCAAGTGTCAGCGGGCACTCTCGGGATCTCGCCACGGTACCACCGCGCGCCTCCAAGTGCCACTGAGCGCTCTCCCCATATCGCCGCTCCTTCACCCCGCTTGTCTGGGTGCCGCCGGGTGCTCTGCCGAGCTCGCCGCACTACCACCGTGCGCCTCCAGGTGCCGCTGTGCGTCCGGTCCACCCGACGCACGCTCATCCCGCTCCTCGGGGTGCCGCCGGACGCTCTCCCGAGCTCTTCGCGCTCCACCCTGCGCATGCGAGTGCCGCTGGGTGCTCTCGGGATCTCGCCGCGGTACCACCGTGCGCCTCCGAGTGCCGCCGAGCGCTCTCCCGGTATCGCCACTCGTTGACCCCGCACGTCGGGGTGCCGCCAGGCGCTCTCCCGATATCGCCGCTCCTTCACCACGGTGCTCGGGGTGCCGCCGGGCGCTCTCCCGAGCTTGCCGCACTACCACCGTGCGCCTCCAGGTGCCGCTGTGCGTCCGGTCGACCCGACGCACGCTCATCCCGCTCCTCGGGGTGCTGCCGGGCGCTCTGCTGAGCTCTCCGCGCTACCACCGTGCGCCGGCAAGTGCCAGCGGGCACTCTCGGGATCTCGCCGCGGTACCACAGCGCGCCTCCGAGTGCCACCGAACGCTCTCCCGATATCGCCGCTCCTTCACCCTGCTTGTCTGGGTGCCGCCGGGCGCTTTCCCGAGCTCGCCGCACTACCACCGTGCGCCTCCAGGTGCCGCTGTACGTCCGGTCGACCCGATGCACGCTCATCCCACTTCTCGGGGTGCCACCGGGCGCTCTCCCGAGCTCGTCGCGCTACCACCGTGCGCCTCCAGGTGCCGCTGTGCGTCCGGTGGACCCGACGCACGCTCATCCCGCTCCTCGGGGTGCAGCCGGACGCTCTCCCGAGCTCTTCGCGCTCCACCCTGCGCATGCGAGTGCCGCTGGGTGCTCTCGGGATCTCGCCGCGGTACCACAGCGCGCCTCTGAGTGCCGCCGAGCGCTCTCTCGATATTGCCGCTCCTTCACCACGGTGCTCGGGGTGCAGCCGGGCGCTCTCCTGAGCTCGCAGCGGTACCACCGTGCGCCTCCGAGTGCCGCCGAGCGCTCTCCCGGTATTGCCACTCGTTGACCCCGCACGTCGGGGTGCCGCCACGCGCTCTCCCGATATCGCCGCTCCTTCACCACAGTGCTCCGGGTGCCGCCGGGCGCTCTCCCGAGCTTGCCGCACTACCACCGTGCGCCTCCAGGTGCCGCTGTGCGTCCGGTCGACCCGACGCACGCTCATCCCGCTCCTCGGGGTGCTGCCGGGCGCTCTGCTGAGCTCTCCGCGCTACCACCGTGCGCCGGCAAGTGCCAGCGGGCACTCTCGGGATCTCGCCGCGGTACCACAGCGCGCCTCCGAGTGCTGCCGAGCGCTCTCCCGATATCGCTGCTCCTTCACAACAGTGCCTGGGGTGCCGCCGGGCGCACTGCCGAGCTCACAGCGATACCACCGCGTGCCTCCGAGTGCCGCTCAACGCTCTCCCGATATCGCCGCTCCTTCACCCTGCTTGTCTGGGTGCCGCCGGGCGCTTTCCCGAGCTTGCCGCACTACCACCGTGCGCCTCCAGGTGCCGCTGTGCGTCCAGTCGACCCGACGCACGCTCATCCCGCTCCTCGGGGTGCCGCCGGGCGCTCTCCCGAGCTCGCCGCACTACCACCGTGCGCCTCCAGGTGCCGCTGTGCGTCCGGTCGACCCGACGCACGCTCATCCCGCTCCTCGGGGTGCCGCCGGGCGCTCTCCCGAGCTCGCCGCACTACCACCGTGCGCCTCCAGGTGCCGCTGTGCGTCCGGTCGACCCGACGCATGTTCATCCCGCTCCTCGGGGTGCCGCCGGACGCTCTCCCGAGCTCTTCGCGCTCCACCCTGCGCATGCGAGTGCCGCTGGGTGCTCTCGGGATCTCGCCGCGGTACCACCGCGCGCCTCCAGGTGCCGCTGTGCGTCCAGTCGACCCGACGCACGCTCATCCCGCTCCTCGGGGTGCCGCCGGGCGCTCTCCCGAGCTCGCCGCACTACCACCGTGCGCCTCCAGGTGCCGCTGTGCGTCTGGTCGACCCGACGCACGCTCATCCCGCTCCTCGGGGTGCCGCCGGGCGCTCTCCCGAGCTCGCCGCACTACCACCGTGCGCCTCCAGGTGCCGCTGTGCGTCCGGTCGACCCGACGCACGCTCATCCCGCTCCTCGGGGTGCCGCCGGACGCTCTCCCGAGCTCTTCGCGCTCCACCCTGCGCATGCGAGTGCCGCTGGGTGCTCTCGGGATCTCGCCGCGGTACCACAGCGCGCCTCCGAGTGCCGCCGAGCCCTCTCCCGATATCGCCGCTCCTTCACCACGGTGCTCGGGTTGCCACCAGGTGCTCTGCCGAGCTCGCCGCGTTACCACCGTGCGCCTCCGAGTGCCGCCGAGCGCTCTCCCGGTATCGACACTCGTTGACCCCGCACGTCGGGGTGCCGCCACGCGCTCTCCCGATATCGCCGCTCCTTCACCACAGTGCTCGGGGTGCCGCCGGGCGCTCTCCCGAGCTTGCCGCACTACCACCGTGCGCCTCCAGGTGCCGCTGTGCGTCCGGTCGACCCGACGCACGCTCATCCCGCTCCTCGGGGTGCTGCCGGGCGCTCTGCTGAGCTCTCCGCGCTACCACCGTGCGCCGGCAAGTGCCAGCGGGCACTCTCGGGATCTCGCCGCGGTACCACAGCGCGCCTCCGAGTGCCACCGAACGCTCTCCCGATATCGCCGCTCCTTCACCCTGCTTGTCTGGGTGCCGCCGGGCGCTTTCCCGAGCTCGCCGCACTACCACCGTGCGCCTCCAGGTGCCGCTGTACGTCTGGTCGACCCGACGCACGCTCATCCCACTTCTCGGGGTGCCACCGGGCGCTCTCCCGAGCTCGTCGTGCTACCACCGTGCGCCTCCAGGTGCCGCTGTGCGTCCGGTGGACCCGACGCACGCTCATCCCGCTCCTCGGGGTGCAGCCGGACGCTCTCCCGAGCTCTTCGCGCTCCACCCTGCGCATGCGAGTGCCGCTGGGTGCTCTCGGGATCTCGCCGCGGTACCACAGCGCGCCTCTGAGTGCCGCCGAGCGCTCTCTCGATATTGCCGCTCCTTCACCACGGTGCTCGGGGTGCAGCCGGGCGCTCTCCTGAGCTCGCAGCGGTACCACCGTGCGCCTCCGAGTGCCGCCGAGCGCTCTCCCGGTATTGCCACTCGTTGACCCCGCACGTCGGGGTGCCGCCACGCGCTCTCCCGATATCGCCGCTCCTTCACCACAGTGCTCCGGGTGCCGCCGGGCGCTCTCCCGAGCTTGCCGCACTACCACCGTGCGCCTCCAGGTGCCGCTGTGCGTCCGGTCGACCCGACGCACGCTCATCCCGCTCCTCGGGGTGCTGCCGGGCGCTCTGCTGAGCTCTCCGCGCTACCACCGTGCGCCGGCAAGTGCCAGCAGGCACTCTCGGGATCTCGCCGCGGTACCACAGCGCGCCTCCGAGTGCTGCCGAGCGCTCTCCCGATATCGCTGCTCCTTCACAACAGTGCCTGGGGTGCCGCCGGGCGCACTGCCGAGCTCACAGCGATACCACCGCGTGCCTCCGAGTGCCGCTGAACGCTCTCCCGATATCGCCGCTCCTTCACCCTGCTTGTCTGGGTGCCGCCGGGCGCTTTCCCGAGCTTGCCGCACTACCACCGTGCGCCTCCAGGTGCCGCTGTGCGTCCAGTCGACCCGACGCACGCTCATCCCGCTCCTCGGGGTGCCGCCGGGCGCTCTCCCGAGCTCGCCGCACTACCACCGTGCGCCTCCAGGTGCCGCTGTGCGTCCGGTCGACCCGACGCACGCTCATCCCGCTCCTCGGGGTGCCGCCGGGCGCTCTCCCGAGCTCGCCGCACTACCACCGTGCGCCTCCAGGTGCCGCTGTGCGTCCGGTCGACCCGACGCATGCTCATCCCGCTCCTCGGGGTGTCGCCGGACGCTCTCCCGAGCTCTTCGCGCTCCACCCTGCGCATGCGAGTGCCGCTGGGTGCTCTCGGGATCTCGCCGCGGTACCACAGCGCGCCTCTGAGTGCCGCCGAGCGCTCTCTCGATATTGCCGCTCCTTCACCACGGTGCTCGGGGTGCAGCCGGGCGCTCTCCTGAGCTCGCAGCAGTACCACCGTGCGCCTCCGAGTGCCGCCGAGTGCTCTCCCGGTATCGACACTCGTTGACCCCGCACGTCGGGGTGCCGCCACGCGCTCTCCCGATATCGCCGCTCCTTCACCACAGTGCT
The DNA here is from genome assembly GCF_964106895.1 of Numenius arquata. NCBI lineage: Eukaryota > Metazoa > Chordata > Aves > Charadriiformes > Scolopacidae > Numenius > Numenius arquata. The sequence continues at coordinate 18,501 of NW_027414890.1, forward strand.
CCGGGTGCCGCCGGGCGCTCTCCCGAGCTTGCCGCACTACCACCGTGCGCCTCCAGGTGCCGCTGTGCGTCCAGTCGACCCGACGCACGCTCATCCCGCTCCTCGGGGTGCCGCCGGGCGCTCTCCCGAGCTCGCCGCACTACCACCGTGCGCCTCCAGGTGCCGCTGTGCGTCCGGTCGACCCGACGCACGCTCATCCCGCTCCTCGGGGTGCCGCCGGGCGCTCTCCCGAGCTCGCCGCACTACCACCGTGCGCCTCCAGGTGCCGCTGTGCGTCCGGTGGACCCGACGCACGCTCATCCCGCTCCTCGGGGTGCCGCCGGGCGCTCTCCTGAGCTCGCAGCGGTACCACAGCGCGCCTCCGAGTGCCACCGAGCGCTCTCCCGATATCGCTGCTCCTTCACCACAGTGCCTGGGGTGCCGCCGGGCGCACTGCCGAGCTCACAGCGATACCACCGCGTGCCTCCGAGTGCCGCTCAACGCTCTCCCGATATCGCCGCTCCTTCACCCTGCTTGTCTGGGTGCCGCCGGGCGCTTTCCCGAGCTTGCCGCACTACCACTGTGCGCCTCCAGGTGCCGCTGTGCGTCCAGTCGACCCGACGCACGCTCATCCCGCTCCTCGGGGTGCCGCCGGGCGCTCTCCCGAGCTCGCCGCACTACCACCGTGCGCCTCCAGGTGCCGCTGTGCGTCTGGTCGACCCGACGCACGCTCATCCCGCTCCTCGGGGTGCCGCCGGGCGCTCTCCCGAGCTCGCCGCACTACCACCGTGCGCCTCCAGGTGCCGCTGTGCGTCCGGTCGACCCGACGCATGCTCATCCCGCTCCTCGGGGTGCCGCCGGACGCTCTCCCGAGCTCTTCGCGCTCCACCCTGCGCATGCGAGTGCCGCTGGGTGCTCTCGGGATCTCGCCGCGGTACCACAGCGCGCCTCCGAGTGCCGCCGAGCCCTCTCCCGATATCGCCGCTCCTTCACCACGGTGCTCGGGTTGCCACCAGGTGCTCTGCCGAGCTCGCCGCGTTACCACCGTGCGCCTCCGAGTGCCGCCGAGCGCTCTCCCGGTATCGACACTCGTTGACCCCGCACGTCGGGGTGCCGCCACGCGCTCTCCCGATATCGCCGCTCCTTCACCACAGTGCTCGGGGTGCCGCCGGGCGCTCTCCCGAGCTTGCCGCACTACCACCGTGCGCCTCCAGGTGCCGCTGTGCGTCCGGTCGACCCGACGCACGCTCATCCCGCTCCTCGGGGTGCTGCCGGGCGCTCTGCTGAGCTCTCCGCGCTACCACCGTGCGCCGGCAAGTGCCAGCGGGCACTCTCGGGATCTCGCCGCGGTACCACAGCGCGCCTCCGAGTGCCACCGAACGCTCTCCCGATATCGCCGCTCCTTCACCCTGCTTGTCTGGGTGCCGCCGGGCGCTTTCCCGAGCTCGCCGCACTACCACCGTGCGCCTCCAGGTGCCGCTGTACGTCCGGTCGACCCGACGCACGCTCATCCCACTTCTCGGGGTGCCACCGGGCGCTCTCCCGAGCTCGTCGCGCTACCACCGTGCACCTCCAGGTGCCGCTGTGCGTCCGGTGGACCCGACGCACGCTCATCCCGCTCCTCGGGGTGCAGCCGGACGCTCTCCCGAGCTCTTCGCGCTCCACCCTGCGCATGCGAGTGCCGCTGGGTGCTCTCGGGATCTCGCCGCGGTACCACAGCGCGCCTCTGAGTGCCGCCGAGCGCTCTCTCGATATTGCCGCTCCTTCACCACGGTGCTCGGGGTGCAGCCGGGCGCTCTCCTGAGCTCGCAGCGGTACCACCGTGCGCCTCCGAGTGCCGCCGAGCGCTCTCCCGGTATTGCCACTCGTTGACCCCGCACGTCGGGGTGCCGCCACGCGCTCTCCCGATATCGCCGCTCCTTCACCACAGTGCTCCGGGTGCCGCCGGGCGCTCTCCCGAGCTTGCCGCACTACCACCGTGCGCCTCCAGGTGCCGCTGTGCGTCCGGTCGACCCGACGCACGCTCATCCCGCTCCTCGGGGTGCTGCCGGGCGCTCTGCTGAGCTCTCCGCGCTACCACCGTGCGCCGGCAAGTGCCAGCAGGCACTCTCGGGATCTCGCCGCGGTACCACAGCGCGCCTCCGAGTGCTGCCGAGCGCTCTCCCGATATCGCTGCTCCTTCACAACAGTGCCTGGGGTGCCGCCGGGCGCACTGCCGAGCTCACAGCGATACCACCGCGTGCCTCCGAGTGCCGCTGAACGCTCTCCCGATATCGCCGCTCCTTCACCCTGCTTGTCTGGGTGCCGCCGGGCGCTTTCCCGAGCTTGCCGCACTACCACCGTGCGCCTCCAGGTGCCGCTGTGCGTCCAGTCGACCCGACGCACGCTCATCCCGCTCCTCGGGGTGCCGCCGGGCGCTCTCCCGAGCTCGCCGCACTACCACCGTGCGCCTCCAGGTGCCGCTGTGCGTCCGGTCGACCCGACGCACGCTCATCCCGCTCCTCGGGGTGCCGCCGGGCGCTCTCCCGAGCTCGCCGCACTACCACCGTGCGCCTCCAGGTGCCGCTGTGCGTCCGGTCGACCCGACGCATGCTCATCCCGCTCCTCGGGGTGTCGCCGGACGCTCTCCCGAGCTCTTCGCGCTCCACCCTGCGCATGCGAGTGCCGCTGGGTGCTCTCGGGATCTCGCCGCGGTACCACAGCGCGCCTCTGAGTGCCGCCGAGCGCTCTCTCGATATTGCTGCTCCTTCACCACGGTGCTCGGGGTGCAGCCGGGCGCTCTCCTGAGCTCGCAGCGGTACCACCGTGCGCCTCCGAGTGCCGCCGAGCGCTCTCCCGGTATCGACACTCGTTGACCCCGCACGTCGGGGTGCCGCCACGCGCTCTCCCGATATCGCCGCTCCTTCACCACAGTGCTCCGGGTGCCGCCGGGCGCTCTCCCGAGCTTGCCGCAATACCACCGTGCGCCTCCAGGTGCCGCTGTGCGTCCAGTCGACCTGACGCACGCTCATCCCGCTCCTCGGGGTGCTGCCGGGCGCTCTGCTGAGCTCTCCGCGCTACCACCGTGCGCCGGCAAGTGCCAGCGGGCACTCTCGGGATCTCGCCGCGGTACCACAGCGCGCCTCCGAGTGCCGCCGAGCGCTCTCCCGATATCGCCGCTCCTTCACCCTGCTTGTCTGGGTGCCGCCGGGCGCTTTCCCGAGCTTGCCGCACTACCACAGTGCGCCTCCAGGTGCCGCTGTGCGCCCGGTCGACCCGACGCACGCTCATCCCGCTCCTCGGGGTGCCGCCGGGCGCTCTGCTGAGCTCTCCGCGCTACCACCGTGCGCTGAGAAGTGTCAGCGGGCACTCTCGGGATCTCGCCACGGTACCACCGCGCGCCTCCAAGTGCCGCCGAGCGCTCTCCCGATATCGCCGCTCCTTCACCCCGCTTGTCTGGGTGCCGCCGGGTGCTCTGCCGAGCTCGCCGCACTACCACCGTGCGCCTCCAGGTGCCGCTGTGCGTCCGGTCCACCCGACGCACGCTCATCCCGCTCCTCGGGGTGCCGCCGGACGCTCTCCCGAGCTCTTCGCGCTCCACCCTGTGCATGCGAGTGCCGCTGGGTGCTCTCGGGATCTCGCCGCGGTACCACCGTGCGCCTCCGAGTGCCGCCGAGTGCTCTCCCGGTATCGACACTCGTTGACCCCGCACGTCGGGGTGCCGCCACGCGCTCTCCCGATATCGCCGCTCCTTCACCACAGTGCTCGGGGTGCCGCCGGGCGCTCTCCCGAGCTTGCCGCACTACCACCGTGCGCCTCCAGGTGCCGCTGTGCGTCCGGTCGACCCGACGCACGCTCATCCCGCTCCTCGGGGTGCTGCCGGGCGCTCTGCTGAGCTCTCCGCGCTACCACCGTGCGCCGGCAAGTGCCAGCGGGCACTCTCGGGATCTCGCCGCGGTACCAGAGCGCGCCTCCGAGTGCCACCGAACGCTCTCCCGATATCGCCGCTCGCTCATCCCACTTCTCGGGGTGCCACCGGGCGCTCTCCCGAGCTCGCCGCACTACCACCGTGCGCCTCCAGGTGCCGCTGTGCGTCCGGTCGACCCGACGCACGCTCATCCCGCTCCTCGGGGTGCCGCCGGGCGCTCTCCCGAGCTCGCCGCACTACCACCGTGCGCCTCCAGGTGCCGCTGTGCGTCCGGTCGACCCGACGCATGCTCATCCCGCTCCTCGGGGTGCCGCCGGACGCTCTCCCGAGCTCTTCGCGCTCCACCCTGCGCATGCGAGTGCCGCTGGGTGCTCTCGGGATCTCGCCGCGGTACCACAGCGCGCCTCTGAGTGCTGCCGAGCGCTCTCCCGATATCGCTGCTCCTTCACAACAGTGCCTGGGGTGCCGCCGGGCGCACTGCCGAGCTCACAGCGATACCACCGCGTGCCTCCGAGTGCCGCTGAACGCTCTCCCGATATCGCCGCTCCTTCACCCTGCTTGTCTGGGTGCCGCCGGGCGCTTTCCCGAGCTTGCCGCACTACCACCGTGCGCCTCCAGGTGCCGCTGTGCGTCCAGTCGACCCGACGCACGCTCATCCCGCTCCTCGGGGTGCCGCCGGGCGCTCTCCCGAGCTCGCCGCACTACCACCGTGCGCCTCCAGGTGCCGCTGTGCGTCCGGTCGACCCGACGCACGCTCATCCCGCTCCTCGGGGTGCCGCCGGGCGCTCTCCCGAGCTCGCCGCACTACCACCGTGCGCCTCCAGGTGCCGCTGTGCGTCCGGTCGACCCGACGCATGCTCATCCCGCTCCTCGGGGTGTCGCCGGACGCTCTCCCGAGCTCTTCGCGCTCCACCCTGCGCATGCAAGTGCCGCTGGGTGCTCTCGGGATCTCGCCGCGGTACCACAGCGCGCCTCTGAGTGCCGCCGAGCGCTCTCTCGATATTGCCGCTCCTTCACCACGGTGCTCGGGGTGCAGCCGGGCGCTCTCCTGAGCTCGCAGCAGTACCACCGTGCGCCTCCGAGTGCCGCCGAGCGCTCTCCCGGTATCGACACTCGTTGACCCCGCACGTCGGGGTGCCGCCACGCGCTCTCCCGATATCGCCGCTCCTTCACCACAGTGCTCCGGGTGCCGCCGGGCGCTCTCCCGAGCTTGCCGCACTACCACCGTGCGCCTCCAGGTGCCGCTGTGCGTCCAGTCGACCTGACGCACGCTCATCCCGCTCCTCGGGGTGCTGCCGGGCGCTCTGCTGAGCTCTCCGCGCTACCACCGTGCGCCGGCAAGTGCCAGCGGGCACTCTCGGGATCTCGCCGCGGTACCACAGCGCGCCTCCGAGTGCCGCCGAGCGCTCTCCCGATATCGCCGCTCCTTCACCCTGCTTGTCTGGGTGCCGCCGGGCGCTTTCCCGAGCTTGCCGCACTACCACAGTGCGCCTCCAGGTGCCGCTGTGCGCCCGGTCGACCCGACGCACGCTCATCCCGCTCCTCGGGGTGCCGCCGGGCGCTCTGCTGAGCTCTCCGCGCTACCACCGTGCGCTGAGAAGTGTCAGCGGGCACTCTCGGGATCTCGCCACGGTACCACCGCGCGCCTCCAAGTGCCACTGAGCGCTCTCCCCATATCGCCGCTCCTTCACCCCGCTTGTCTGGGTGCCGCCGGGTGCTCTGCCGAGCTCGCCGCACTACCACCGTGCGCCTCCAGGTGCCGCTGTGCGTCCGGTCCACCCGACGCACGCTCATCCCGCTCCTCGGGGTGCCGCCGGACGCTCTCCCGAGCTCTTCGCGCTCCACCCTGCGCATGCGAGTGCCGCTGGGTGCTCTCGGGATCTCGCCGCGGTACCACCGTGCGCCTCCGAGTGCCGCCGAGCGCTCTCCCGGTATCGCCACTCGTTGACCCCGCACGTCGGGGTGCCGCCAGGCGCTCTCCCGATATCGCCGCTCCTTCACCACGGTGCTCGGGGTGCCGCCGGGCGCTCTCCTGAGCTCGCAGTGGTACCACCGTGCGCCTCCGAGTGCCGCCGAGCGCTCTCCCGATATCGCTGCTCTTTCACCACAGTGCCTGGCGCCGCCGGGCGCACTGCCGAGCTCACAGCGGTACCACCGCGTGCCTCCGAGTGCCGCTGAACGCTCTCCCGATATCGCCGCTCCTTCACCCTGCTTGTCTGGGTGCCGCCGGGCGCTTTCCCGAGCTTGCCGCACTACCACCGTGCGCCTCCAGGTGCCGCTGTGCGTCCAGTCGACCCGACGCACGCTCATCCCGCTCCTCGGGGTGCCGCCGGGCGCTCTCCCGAGCTCGCCGCACTACCACCGTGCGCCTCCAGGTGCCGCTGTGCGTCCGGTCGACCCGACGCACGCTCATCCCGCTCCTCGGGGTGCCACCGGGCGCTCTCCCGAGCTCGCCGCACTACCACCGTGCGCCTCCAGGTGCCGCTGTGCGTCCGGTCGACCCGACGCATGCTCATCCCGCTCCTCGGGGTGCCGCCGGACGCTCTCCCGAGCTCTTCGCGCTCTACCCTGCGCATGCGAGTGCCGCCGGGCGCTCTCCTGAGCTCGCAGCGGTACCACAGCGCGCCTCCGAGTGCCACCGAGCGCTCTCCCGATATCGCTGCTCCTTCACCACAGTGCCTGGGGTGCCGCCGGGCGCACTGCCGAGCTCACAGCGATACCACCGCGTGCCTCCGAGTGCCGCTCAACGCTCTCCCGATATCGCCGCTCCTTCACCCTGCTTGTCTGGGTGCCGCCGGGCGCTTTCCCGAGCTTGCCGCACTACCACTGTGCGCCTCCAGGTGCCGCTGTGCGTCCAGTCGACCCGACGCACGCTCATCCCGCTCCTCGGGGTGCCGCCGGGCGCTCTCCCGAGCTCGCCGCACTACCACCGTGCGCCTCCAGGTGCCGCTGTGCGTCTGGTCGACCCGACGCACGCTCATCCCGCTCCTCGGGGTGCCGCCGGGCGCTCTCCCGAGCTTGCCGCACTACCACCGTGCGCCTCCAGGTGCCGCTGTGCGTCCGGTCGACCCGACGCACGCTCATCCCGCTCCTCGGGGTGCTGCCGGGCGCTCTGCTGAGCTCTCCGCGCTACCACCGTGCGCCGGCAAGTGCCAGCGGGCACTCTCGGGATCTCGCCGCGGTACCACAGCGCGCCTCCGAGTGCCACCGAACGCTCTCCCGATATCGCCGCTCCTTCACCCTGCTTGTCTGGGTGCCGCCGGGCGCTTTCCCGAGCTCGCCGCACTACCACCGTGCGCCTCCAGGTGCCGCTGTACGTCTGGTCGACCCGACGCACGCTCATCCCACTTCTCGGGGTGCCACCGGGCGCTCTCCCGAGCTCGTCGCGCTACCACCGTGCGCCTCCAGGTGCCGCTGTGCGTCCGGTGGACCCGACGCACGCTCATCCCGCTCCTCGGGGTGCAGCCGGACGCTCTCCCGAGCTCTTCGCGCTCCACCCTGCGCATGCGAGTGCCGCTGGGTGCTCTCGGGATCTCGCCGCGGTACCACAGCGCGCCTCTGAGTGCCGCCGAGCGCTCTCTCGATATTGCCGCTCCTTCACCACGGTGCTCGGGGTGCAGCCGGGCGCTCTCCTGAGCTCGCAGCGGTACCACCGTGCGCCTCCGAGTGCCGCCGAGCGCTCTCCCGGTATTGCCACTCGTTGACCCCGCACGTCGGGGTGCCGCCACGCGCTCTCCCGATATCGCCGCTCCTTCACCACAGTGCTCCGGGTGCCGCCGGGCGCTCTCCCGAGCTTGCCGCACTACCACCGTGCGCCTCCAGGTGCCGCTGTGCGTCCGGTCGACCCGACGCACGCTCATCCCGCTCCTCGGGGTGCTGCCGGGCGCTCTGCTGAGCTCTCCGCGCTACCACCGTGCGCCGGCAAGTGCCAGCAGGCACTCTCGGGATCTCGCCGCGGTACCACAGCGCGCCTCTGAGTGCTGCCGAGCGCTCTCCCGATATCGCTGCTCCTTCACAACAGTGCCTGGGGTGCCGCCGGGCGCACTGCCGAGCTCACAGCGATACCACCGCGTGCCTCCGAGTGCCGCTGAACGCTCTCCCGATATCGCCGCTCCTTCACCCTGCTTGTCTGGGTGCCGCCGGGCGCTTTCCCGAGCTTGCCGCACTACCACCGTGCGCCTCCAGGTGCCGCTGTGCGTCCAGTCGACCCGACGCACGCTCATCCCGCTCCTCGGGGTGCCGCCGGGCGCTCTCCCGAGCTCGCCGCACTACCACCGTGCGCCTCCAGGTGCCGCTGTGCGTCCGGTCGACCCGACGCACGCTCATCCCGCTCCTCGGGGTGCCGCCGGGCGCTCTCCCGAGCTCGCCGCACTACCACCGTGCGCCTCCAGGTGCCGCTGTGCGTCCGGTCGACCCGACGCATGCTCATCCCGCTCCTCGGGGTGTCGCCGGACGCTCTCCCGAGCTCTTCGCGCTCCACCCTGCGCATGCGAGTGCCGCTGGGTGCTCTCGGGATCTCGCCGCGGTACCACAGCGCGCCTCTGAGTGCCGCCGAGCGCTCTCTCGATATTGCCGCTCCTTCACCACGGTGCTCGGGGTGCAGCCGGGCGCTCTCCTGAGCTCGCAGCAGTACCACCGTGCGCCTCCGAGTGCCGCCGAGCGCTCTCCCGGTATCGACACTCGTTGACCCCGCACGTCGGGGTGCCGCCACGCGCTCTCCCGATATCGCCGCTCCTTCACCACAGTGCTCCGGGTGCCGCCGGGCGCTCTCCCGAGCTTGCCGCACTACCACCGTGCGCCTCCAGGTGCCGCTGTGCGTCCAGTCGACCTGACGCACGCTCATCCCGCTCCTCGGGGTGCTGCCGGGCGCTCTGCTGAGCTCTCCGCGCTACCACCGTGCGCCGGCAAGTGCCAGCGGGCACTCTCGGGATCTCGCCGCGGTACCACAGCGCGCCTCCGAGTGCCGCCGAGCGCTCTCCCGATATCGCCGCTCCTTCACCCTGCTTGTCTGGGTGCCGCCGGGCGCTTTCCCGAGCTTGCCGCACTACCACAGTGCGCCTCCAGGTGCCGCTGTGCGCCCGGTCGACCCGACGCACGCTCATCCCGCTCCTCGGGGTGCCGCCGGGCGCTCTGCTGAGCTCTCCGCGCTACCACCGTGCGCTGAGAAGTGTCAGCGGGCACTCTCGGGATCTCGCCACGGTACCACCGCGCGCCTCCAAGTGCCACTGAGCGCTCTCCCCATATCGCCGCTCCTTCACCCCGCTTGTCTGGGTGCCGCCGGGTGCTCTGCCGAGCTCGCCGCACTACCACCGTGCGCCTCCAGGTGCCGCTGTGCGTCCGGTCCACCCGACGCACGCTCATCCCGCTCCTCGGGGTGCCGCCGGACGCTCTCCCGAGCTCTTCGCGCTCCACCCTGCGCATGCGAGTGCCGCTGGGTGCTCTCGGGATCTCGCCGCGGTACCACCGTGCGCCTCCGAGTGCCGCCGAGTGCTCTCCCGGTATCGACACTCGTTGACCCCGCACGTCGGGGTGCCGCCACGCGCTCTCCCGATATCGACGCTCCTTCACCACAGTGCTCGGGGTGCCGCCGGGCGCTCTCCCGAGCTTGCCGCACTACCACCGTGCGCCTCCAGGTGCCGCTGTGCGTCCGGTCGACCCGACGCACGCTCATCCCGCTCCTCGGGGTGCTGCCGGGCGCTCTGCTGAGCTCTCCGCGCTACCACCGTGCGCCGGCAAGTGCCAGCGGGCACTCTCGGGATCTCGCCGCGGTACCACAGCGCGCCTCCGAGTGCCACCGAACGCTCTCCCGATATCGCCGCTCGCTCATCCCACTTCTCGGGGTGCCACCGGGCGCTCTCCCGAGCTCGCCGCACTACCACCGTGCGCCTCCAGGTGCCGCTGTGCGTCCGGTCGACCCGACGCACGCTCATCCCGCTCCTCGGGGTGCCGCCGGGCGCTCTCCCGAGCTCGCCGCACTACCACCGTGCGCCTCCAGGTGCCGCTGTGCGTCCGGTCGACCCGACGCATGCTCATCCCGCTCCTCGGGGTGCCGCCGGACGCTCTCCCGAGCTCTTCGCGCTCCACCCTGCGCATGCGAGTGCCGCTGGGTGCTCTCGGGATCTCGCCGCGGTACCACAGCGCGCCTCTGAGTGCTGCCGAGCGCTCTCCCGATATCGCTGCTCCTTCACAACAGTGCCTGGGGTGCCGCCGGGCGCACTGCCGAGCTCACAGCGATACCACCGCGTGCCTCCGAGTGCCGCTGAACGCTCTCCCGATATCGCCGCTCCTTCACCCTGCTTGTCTGGGTGCCGCCGGGCGCTTTCCCGAGCTTGCCGCACTACCACCGTGCGCCTCCAGGTGCCGCTGTGCGTCCAGTCGACCCGACGCACGCTCATCCCGCTCCTCGGGGTGCCGCCGGGCGCTCTCCCGAGCTCGCCGCACTACCACCGTGCGCCTCCAGGTGCCGCTGTGCGTCCGGTCGACCCGACGCACGCTCATCCCGCTCCTCGGGGTGCCGCCGGGCGCTCTCCCGAGCTCGCCGCACTACCACCGTGCGCCTCCAGGTGCCGCTGTGCGTCCGGTCGACCCGACGCATGCTCATCCCGCTCCTCGGGGTGCCGCCGGACGCTCTCCCGAGCTCTTCGCGCTCCACCCTGCGCATGCGAGTGCCGCTGGGTGCTCTCGGGATCTCGCCGCGGTACCACAGCGCGCCTCTGAGTGCCGCCGAGCGCTCTCTCGATATTGCCGCTCCTTCACCACGGTGCTCGGGGTGCAGCCGGGCGCTCTCCTGAGCTCGCAGCGGTACCACCGTGCGCCTCCGAGTGCCGCCGAGCGCTCTCCCGGTATCGCCACTCGTTGACCCCGCACGTCGGGGTGCCGCCACGCGCTCTCCCGATATCGCCGCTCCTTCACCACAGTGCTCCGGGTGCCGCCGGGCGCTCTCCCGAGCTTGCCGCACTACCACCGTGCGCCTCCAGGTGCCGCTGTGCGTCCAGTCGACCTGACGCACGCTCATCCCGCTCCTCGGGGTGCTGCCGGGCGCTCTGCTGAGCTCTCCGCGCTACCACCGTGCGCCGGCAAGTGCCAGCGGGCACTCTCGGGATCTCGCCGCGGTACCACAGCGCGCCTCCGAGTGCCGCCGAGCGCTCTCCCGATATCGCCGCTCCTTCACCCTGCTTGTCTGGGTGCCGCCGGGCGCTTTCCCGAGCTTGCCGCACTACCACAGTGCGCCTCCAGGTGCCGCTGTGCGCCCGGTCGACCCGACGCACGCTCATCCCGCTCCTCGGGGTGCCGCCGGGCGCTCTGCTGAGCTCTCCGCGCTACCACCGTGCGCTGAGAAGTGTCAGCGGGCACTCTCGGGATCTCGCCACGGTACCACCGCGCGCCTCCAAGTGCCACTGAGCGCTCTCCCCATATCGCCGCTCCTTCACCCCGCTTGTCTGGGTGCCGCCGGGTGCTCTGCCGAGCTCGCCGCACTACCACCGTGCGCCTCCAGGTGCCGCTGTGCGTCCGGTCCACCCGACGCACGCTCATCCCGCTCCTCGGGGTGCCGCCGGACGCTCTCCCGAGCTCTTCGCGCTCCACCCTGCGCATGCGAGTGCCGCTGGGTGCTCTCGGGATCTCGCCGCGGTACCACCGTGCGCCTCCGAGTGCCGCCGAGCGCTCTCCCGGTATCGCCACTCGTTGACCCCGCACGTCGGGGTGCCGCCAGGCGCTCTCCCGATATCGCCGCTCCTTCACCACGGTGCTCGGGGTGCCGCCGGGCGCTCTCCTGAGCTCGCAGTGGTACCACCGTGCGCCTCCGAGTGCCGCCGAGCGCTCTCCCGATATCGCTGCTCCTTCACCACAGTGCCTGGCGCCGCCGGGCGCACTGCCGAGCTCACAGCGGTACCACCGCGTGCCTCCGAGTGCCGCTCAACGCTCTCCCGATATCGCCGCTCCTTCACCCTGCTTGTCTGGGTGCCGCCGGGCGCTTTCCCGAGCTTGCCGCACTACCACCGTGCGCCTCCAGGTGCCGCTGTGCGTCCAGTCGACCCGACGCACGCTCATCCCGCTCCTCGGGGTGCCGCCGGGCGCTCTCCCGAGCTCGCCGCACTACCACCGTGCGCCTCCAGGTGCCGCTGTGCGTCCGGTCGACCCGACGCACGCTCATCCCGCTCCTCGGGGTGCCACCGGGCGCTCTCCCGAGCTCGCCGCACTACCACCGTGCGCCTCCAGGTGCCGCTGTGCGTCCGGTCGACCCGACGCATGCTCATCCCGCTCCTCGGGGTGCCGCCGGACGCTCTCCCGAGCTCTTCGCGCTCTACCCTGCGCATGCGAGTGCCGCTGGGTGCTCTCGGGATCTCGCCGCGGTACCACAGCGCGCCTCCGAGTGCCGCCGAGCGCTCTCCCGATATCGCCGCTCCTTCACCACGGTGCTCAGGTTGCCACCAGGTGCTCTGCCGAGCTCGCCGCGTTACCACCGTGCGCCTCCGAGTGCCGCCGAGTGCTCTCCCGGTATCGCCACTCGTTGACCCCGCACGTCGGGGTGCCGCCACGCGCTCTCCCGATATCGCCGCTCCTTCACCACAGTGCTCCGGGTGCCGCCGGGCGCTCTCCCGAGCTTGCCGCAATACCACCGTGCGCCTCCAGGTGCCGCTGTGCGTCCAGTCGACCTGACGCACGCTCATCCCGCTCCTCGGGGTGCTGCCGGGCGCTCTGCTGAGCTCTCCGCGCTACCACCGTGCGCCGGCAAGTGCCAGCGGGCACTCTCGGGATCTCGCCGTGGTACCACAGCGCGCCTCCGAGTGCCGCCGAGCGCTCTCCCGATATCGCCGCTCCTTCACCCTGCTTGTCTGGGTGCCGCCGGGCGCTTTCCCGAGCTTGCCGCACTACCACCGTGCGCCTCCAGGTGCCGCTGTGCGTCCGGTCCACCCGACGCACGCTCATCCCGCTCCTCGGGGTGCCGCCGGACGCTCTCCCGAGCTCTTCGCGCTCCACCCTGCGCATGCGAGTGCCGCTGGGTGCTCTCGGGATCTCGCCGCGGTACCACCGTGCGCCTCCGAGTGCCGCCGAGCGCTCTCCCGGTATCGCCACTCGTTGACCCCGCACGTCGGGGTGCCGCCAGGCGCTCTCCCGATATCGCCGCTCCTTCACCACGGTGCTCGGGGTGCCGCCGGGCGCTCTCCTGAGCTCGCAGCGGTACCACCGTGCGCCTCCGAGTGCCGCCGAGCGCTCTCCCGGTATCGCCACTCGTTGACCCCGTACGTCGGGGTGCCGCCGAGCCCTCTCCCGATATCGCCGCTCCTTCACCACGGTGCTCGGGGTGCCGCCGGGCGCTCTCCTGAGCTCGCAGTGGTACCACCGTGCGCCTCCGAGTGCCGCCGAGCGCTCTCCCGATATCGCTGCTCCTTCACCACAGTGCCTGGGGTGCCGCCGGGCGCACTGCCGAGCTCACAGCGGTACCACCGCGTGCCTCCGAGTGCCGCTCAACGCTCTCCCGATATCGCCGCTCCTTCACCCTGCTTGTCTGGGTGCCGCCGGGCGCTTTCCCGAGCTTGCTGCACTACCACCGTGCGCCTCCAGGTGCCGCTGTGCGTCCGGTCGACCCGACGCACGCTCATCCCGCTCCTCGGGGTGCCACCGGGCGCTCTCCCGAGCTCGTCGCGCTACCACCGTGCGCCTCCAGGTGCCGCTGTGCGTCCAGTCGACCGGACGCACGCTCATCCTGCTCCTCGGGGTGCCGCCGGACGCTCTCCCGAGCTCTTCGCGCTCCACCCTGCGCATGCGAGTGCCGCTGGGTGCTCTCGGGATCTCGCCGCGGTACCACCGCGCGCCTCCAGGTGCCGCTGTGCGTCCAGTCGACCCGACGCACGCTCATCCCGCTCCTCGGGGTGCCGCCGGGCGCTCTCCCGAGCTCGCCGCACTACCACCGTGCGCCTCCAGGTGCCGCTGTGCGTCCGGTCGACCCGACGCACGCTCATCCCGCTCCTCGGGGTGCCGCCGGGCGCTCTCCCGAGCTCGCCGCACTACCACCGTGCGCCTCCAGGTGCCGCTGTGCGTCCGGTCGACCCGACGCACGCTCATCCCGCTCCTCGGGGTGCCGCCGGGCGCTCTCCCGAGCTCGCCGCACTACCACCGTGCGCCTCCAGGTGCCGCTGTGCGTCCGGTCGACCCGACGCACGCTCATCCCGCTCCTCGGGGTGCCGCCGGGCGCTCTCCTGAGCTCGCAGCGGTACCACCGTGCGCCTCCGAGTGCCGCCGAGCGCTCTCCCGGTATTGCCACTCGTTGACCCCGCACGTCGGGGTGCCGCCACGCGCTCTCCCGATATCGCCGCTCCTTCACCACAGTGCTCGGGGTGCCGCCGGGCGCTCTCCCGAGCTTGCCGCACTACCACCGTGCGCCTCCAGCTGCCGCTGTGCGTCCGGTCGACCCTACGCACGCTCATCCCGCTCCTCGGGGTGCTGCCGGGCGCTCTGCTGAGCTCTCCGCGCTACCACCGTGCGCCGGCAAGTGCCAGCGGGCACTCTCGGGATCTCGCCGCGGTACCACAGCGCGCCTCCGAGTGCCACCGAGCGCTCTCCCGATATCGCTGCTCCTTCACAACAGTGCCTGGGGTGCCGCCGGGCGCACTGCCGAGCTCACAGCGATACCACCGCGTGCCTCCGAGTGCCGCTCAACGCTCTCCCGATATCGCCGCTCCTTCACCCTGCTTGTCTGGGTGCCGCCGGGCGCTTTCCCGAGCTTGCCGCACTACCACTGTGCGCCTCCAGGTGCCGCTGTGCGTCCAGTCGACCCGACGCACGCTCATCCCGCTCCTCGGGGTGCCGCCGGGCGCTCTCCCGAGCTCGCCGCACTACCACCGTGCGCCTCCAGGTGCCGCTGTGCGTCCGGTCGACCCGACGCACGCTCATCCCGCTCCTCGGGGTGCCGCCGGGCGCTCTCCCGAGCTCGCCGCACTACCACCGTGCGCCTCCAGGTGCCGCTGTGCGTCCGGTCGACCCGACGCATGCTCATCCCGCTCCTCGGGGTGCCGCCGGACGCTCTCCCGAGCTCTTCGCGCTCCACCCTGCGCATGCGAGTGCCGCTGGGTGCTCTCGGGATCTCGCCGCGGTACCACCGTGCGCCTCCGAGTGCCGCCGAGCGCTCTCCCGGTATCGCCACTCGTTGACCCCGCACGTCGGGTTGCCGCCAGCTGCTCTCCCGATATCGCCGCTCCTTCACCACGGTGCTCGGGGTGCCGCCGGGCGCTCTCCTGAGCTCGCAGCGGTACCACCGTGCGCCTCCGAGTGCCGCCGAGCGCTCTCCCGGTATCGCCACTCGTTGACCCCGCATGTCGGGGTGCCGCCAGGCGCTCTCCCGATATCGCCGCTCCTTCACCACGGTGCTCGGGGTGCCGCCGGGCGCTCTCCTGAGCTCGCAGCGGTACCACCGTGCGCCGGCAAGTGCCAGCGGGCACTCTCGGGATCTCGCCGCGGTACCACAGCGCGCCTCCGAGTGCCGCCGAGCGCTCTCCCCATATCGCTGCTCCTTCACCACAGTGCCTGGGGTGCCGCCGGGCGCACTGCCGAGCTCACAGCGGTACCACCGCGTGCCTCCGAGTGCCGCTAAATGCTCTCCCTATATCGCCGCTCCTTCACCCTGCTTGTCTGGGTGCCGCCGGGCGCTTTCCCGAGCTTGCCGCACTACCACCGTGCGCCTCCAGGTGCCGCTGTGCGTCCGGTCGACCCGACGCACGCTCATCCTGCTCCTTGGGGTGCCGCCGGACGCTCTCCCGAGCTCTTCGCGCTCCACCCTGCGCATGCGAGTGCCGCTGGGTGCTCTCGGGATCTCGCCGCGGTACCACAGCGCGCCTCCGAGTGCCGCCGAGCCCTCTCCCGATATCGCCGCTCCTTCACCACGGTGCTCGGGGTGCCGCCAGGTGCTCTGCCGAGCTCGCCGCGTTACAACCGTGCGCCTCCGAGTGCCGCCGAGCGCTCTCCCGGTATCGACACTCGTTGACCCCGCACGTCGGGGTGCCGCCACGCGCTCTCCCGATATCGCCGCTCCTTCACCACAGTGCTCGGGGTGCCGCCGGGCGCTCTCCCGAGCTTGCCGCACTACCACCGTGCGCCTCCAGGTGCCGCTGTGCGTCCGGTCGACCCGACGCACGCTCATCCCGCTCCTCGGGGTGCTGCCGGGCGCTCTGCTGAGCTCTCCGCGCTACCACCGTGCGCCGGCAAGTGCCAGCGGGCACTCTCGGGATCTCGCCGCGGTACCACAGCGCGCCTCCGAGTGCCACCGAACGCTCTCCCGATATCGCCGCTCCTTCACCCTGCTTTTCTGGGTGCCGCCGGGCGCTCTCCCGAGCTCGCCGCACTACCACCGTGCGCCTCCAGGTGCCGCTGTGCGTCCGGTGGACCCGACGCACGCTCATCCCGCTCCTCGGGGTGCAGCCGGACGCTCTCCCGAGCTCTTCGCGCTCCACCCTGCGCATGCGAGTGCCGCTGGGTGCTCTCGGGATCTCGCCTCGGTACCACAGCGCGCCTCTGAGTGCCGCCGAGCGCTCTCTCGATATTGCCGCTCCTTCACCACGGTGCTCGGGGTGCAGCCGGGCGCTCTCCTGAGCTCGCAGCGGTACCACCGTGCGCCTCCGAGTGCCGCCGAGCGCTCTCCCGGTATCGATACTCGTTGACCCGGCACATCGGGGTGCCGCCACGCGCTCTCCCGATATCGCCGCTCCTTCACCACAGTGCTCCGGGTGCCGCCGGGCGCTCTCCCGAGCTTGCCGCACTACCACCGTGCGCCTCCAGGTGCCGCTGTGCGTCCAGTCGACCTGACGCACGCTCATCCCGCTCCTCGGGGTGCTGCCGGGCGCTCTGCTGAGCTCTCCGCGCTACCACCGTGCGCCGGCAAGTGCCAGCGGGCACTCTCGGGATCTCGCTGCGGTACCACCGCGCGCCTCCAAGTGCCACTGAGCGCTCTCCCCATATCGCCACTCCTTCACCCCGCTTGTCTGGGTGCCGCCGGGTGCTCTGCCGAGCTCGCCGCACTACCACCGTGCACCTCCAGGTGCCGCTGTTCGTCCGGTCCACCCGACGCACGCTCATCCCGCTCCTCGGGGTGCCGCCGGACGCTCTCCCGAGCTCTTCGCGCTCCACCCTGCGCATGCGAGTGCCGCTGGGTGCTCTCGGGATCTCGCCGCGGTACCACCGTGCGCCTCCGAGTGCCGCCGAGCGCTCTCCCGGTATCGCCACTCGTTGACCCCGCACGTCGGGGTGCCACCAGGCGCTCTCCCGATTTCGCCGCTCCTTCACCACGGTGCTCGGGGTGCCGCCGGGCGCTCTCCTGAGCTCGCAGCGGTACCACCGTGCGCCTCCGAGTGCCGCCGAGCGCTCTCCCGATATCGCTGCTCCTTCACCACAGTGCCTGGGGTGCCGCCGGGCGCACTGCCGAGCTCACAGCGGTACCACCGCGTGCCTCCGAGTGCCGCTCAACGCTCTCCCGATATCGCCGCTCCTTCATCCTGCTTGTCTGGGTGCCGCCGGGCGCTTTCCCGAGCTTGCCGCACTACCACCGTGCGCCTCCAGGTGCCGCTGTGCGTCCGGTCGACCCGACGCACGCTCATCCCGCTCCTCGGGGTGCCACGGGGCGCTCTCCCGAGCTCGTCGCGCTACCACCGTGCGCCTCCAGGTGCCGCTGTGCGTCCAGTCGACCCGACGCACGCTCATCCCGCTCCTCGGGGTGCCGCAGGGCACTCTGCTGAGCTCTCCGCGCTACCACCGTGCGCCGGCAAGTGCCAGCGGGCACTCTCGGGATCTCGCCGCGATACCACAGCGCGCCTCCAGGTGCCGCTGTGCGTCCAGTCGACCCGACGCACGCTCATCCCGCTCCTCGGGGTGCCGCCGGGCGCTCTCCCGAGCTCGCCGCACTACCACCGTGCGCCTCCAGGTGCCGCTGTGCGTCCGGTCGACCCGACGCACGCTCATCCCGCTCCTCGGGGTGCCGCCGGGCGCTCTCCCGAGCTCGCCGCACTACCACCGTGCGCCTCCAGGTGCCGCTGTGCGTCCGGTCGACCCGACGCATGCTCATCCCGCTCCTCGGGGTGTCGCCGGACGCTCTCCCGAGCTCTTCGCGCTCCACCCTGCGCATGCGAGTGCCGCTGGGTGCTCTCGGGATCTCGCCGCGGTACCACAGCGCGCCTCTGAGTGCCGCCGAGCGCTCTCTCGATATTGCCGCTCCTTCACCACGGTGCTCGGGGTGCAGCCGGGCGCTCTCCTGAGCTCGCAGCAGTACCACCGTGCGCCTCCGAGTGCCGCCGAGCGCTCTCCCGGTATCGACACTCGTTGACCCCGCACGTCGGGGTGCCGCCACGCGCTCTCCCGATATCGCCTCTCCTTCACCACAGTGCTCCGGGTGCCGCCGGGCGCTCTCCCGAGCTTGCCGCACTACCACCGTGCGCCTCCAGGTGCCGCTGTGCGTCCAGTCGACCTGACGCACGCTCATCCCGCTCCTCGGGGTGCTGCCGGGCGCTCTGCTGAGCTCTCCGCGCTACCACCGTGCGCCGGCAAGTGCCAGCGGGCACTCTCGGGATCTCGCCGCGGTACCACAGCGCGCCTCCGAGTGCCGCCGAGCGCTCTCCCGATATCGCCGCTCCTTCACCCTGCTTGTCTGGGTGCCGCCGGGCGCTTTCCCGAGCTTGCCGCACTACCACAGTGCGCCTCCAGGTGCCGCTGTGCGCCCGGTCGACCCGACGCACGCTCATCCCGCTCCTCGGGGTGCCGCCGGGCGCTCTGCTGAGCTCTCCGCGCTACCACCGTGCGCTGAGAAGTGTCAGCGGGCACTCTCGGGATCTCGCCACGGTACCACCGCGCGCCTCCAAGTGCCACTGAGCGCTCTCCCCATATCGCCGCTCCTTCACCCCGCTTGTCTGGGTGCCGCCGGGTGCTCTGCCGAGCTCGCCGCACTACCACCGTGCGCCTCCAGGTGCCGCTGTGCGTCCGGTCCACCCGACGCACGCTCATCCCGCTCCTCGGGGTGCCGCCGGACGCTCTCCCGAGCTCTTCGCGCTCCACCCTGCGCATGCGAGTGCCGCTGGGTGCTCTCGGGATCTCGCCGCGGTACCACCGTGCGCCTCCGAGTGCCGCCGAGTGCTCTCCCGGTATCGACACTCGTTGACCCCGCACGTCGGGGTGCCGCCACGCGCTCTCCCGATATCGCCGCTCCTTCACCACAGTGCTCGGGGTGCCGCCGGGCGCTCTCCCGAGCTTGCCGCACTACCACCGTGCGCCTCCAGGTGCCGCTGTGCGTCCGGTCGACCCGACGCACGCTCATCCCGCTCCTCGGGGTGCTGCCGGGCGCTCTGCTGAGCTCTCCGCGCTACCACCGTGCGCCGGCAAGTGCCAGCGGGCACTCTCGGGATCTCGCCGCGGTACCACAGCGCGCCTCCGAGTGCCACCGAACGCTCTCCCGATATCGCCGCTCGCTCATCCCACTTCTCGGGGTGCCACCGGGCGCTCTCCCGAGCTCGCCGCACTACCACCGTGCGCCTCCAGGTGCCGCTGTGCGTCCAGTCGACCCGACGCACGCTCATCCCGCTCCTCGGGGTGCCGCCGGGCGCTCTCCCGAGCTCGCCGCACTACCACCGTGCGCCTCCAGGTGCCGCTGTGCGTCCGGTCGACCCGACGCATGCTCATCCCGCTCCTCGGGGTGCCGCCGGACGCTCTCCCGAGCTCTTCGCGCTCCACCCTGCGCATGCGAGTGCCGCTGGGTGCTCTCGGGATCTCGCCGCGGTACCACAGCGCGCCTCTGAGTGCTGCCGAGCGCTCTCCCGATATCGCTGCTCCTTCACAACAGTGCCTGGGGTGCCGCCGGGCGCACTGCCGAGCTCACAGCGATACCACCGCGTGCCTCCGAGTGCCGCTGAACGCTCTCCCGATATCGCCGCTCCTTCACCCTGCTTGTCTGGGTGCCGCCGGGCGCTTTCCCGAGCTTGCCGCACTACCACCGTGCGCCTCCAGGTGCCGCTGTGCGTCCAGTCGACCCGACGCACGCTCATCCCGCTCCTCGGGGTGCCGCCGGGCGCTCTCCCGAGCTCGCCGCACTACCACCGTGCGCCTCCAGGTGCCGCTGTGCGTCCGGTCGACCCGACGCACGCTCATCCCGCTCCTCGGGGTGCCGCCGGGCGCTCTCCCGAGCTCGCCGCACTACCACCGTGCGCCTCCAGGTGCCGCTGTGCGTCCGGTCGACCCGACGCATGCTCATCCCGCTCCTCGGGGTGTCGCCGGACGCTCTCCCGAGCTCTTCGCGCTCCACCCTGCGCATGCAAGTGCCGCTGGGTGCTCTCGGGATCTCGCCGCGGTACCACAGCGCGCCTCTGAGTGCCGCCGAGCGCTCTCTCGATATTGCCGCTCCTTCACCACGGTGCTCGGGGTGCAGCCGGGCGCTCTCCTGAGCTCGCAGCAGTACCACCGTGCGCCTCCGAGTGCCGCCGAGCGCTCTCCCGGTATCGACACTCGTTGACCCCGCACGTCGGGGTGCCGCCACGCGCTCTCCCGATATCGCCGCTCCTTCACCACAGTGCTCCGGGTGCCGCCGGGCGCTCTCCCGAGCTTGCCGCACTACCACCGTGCGCCTCCAGGTGCCGCTGTGCGTCCAGTCGACCTGACGCACGCTCATCCCGCTCCTCGGGGTGCTGCCGGGCGCTCTGCTGAGCTCTCCGCGCTACCACCGTGCGCCGGCAAGTGCCAGCGGGCACTCTCGGGATCTCGCCGCGGTACCACAGCGCGCCTCCGAGTGCCGCCGAGCGCTCTCCCGATATCGCCGCTCCTTCACCCTGCTTGTCTGGGTGCCGCCGGGCGCTTTCCCGAACTTGCCGCACTACCACAGTGCGCCTCCAGGTGCCGCTGTGCGCCTGGTCGACCCGACGCACGCTCATCCCGCTCCTCGGGGTGCCGCCGGGCGCTCTGCTGAGCTCTCCGCGCTACCACCGTGCGCTGAGAAGTGTCAGCGGGCACTCTCGGGATCTCGCCACGGTACCACCGCGCGCCTCCAAGTGCCACTGAGCGCTCTCCCCATATCGCCGCTCCTTCACCCCGCTTGTCTGGGTGCCGCCGGGTGCTCTGCCGAGCTCGCCGCACTACCACCGTGCGCCTCCAGGTGCCGCTGTGCGTCCGGTCCACCCGACGCACGCTCATCCCGCTCCTCGGGGTGCCGCCGGACGCTCTCCCGAGCTCTTCGCGCTCCACCCTGCGCATGCGAGTGCCGCTGGGTGCTCTCGGGATCTCGCCGCGGTACCACCGTGCGCCTCCGAGTGCCGCCGAGCGCTCTCCCGGTATCGCCACTCGTTGACCCCGCACGTCGGGGTGCCGCCAGGCGCTCTCCCGATATCGCCGCTCCTTCACCACGGTGCTCGGGGTGCCGCCGGGCGCTCTCCTGAGCTCGCAGTGGTACCACCGTGCGCCTCCGAGTGCCGCCGAGCGCTCTCCCGATATCGCTGCTCCTTCACCACAGTGCCTGGCGCCGCCGGGCGCACTGCCGAGCTCACAGCGGTACCACCGCGTGCCTCCGAGTGCCGCTCAACGCTCTCCCGATATCGCCGCTCCTTCACCCTGCTTGTCTGGGTGCCGCCGGGCGCTTTCCCGAGCTTGCCGCACTACCACCGTGCGCCTCCAGGTGCCGCTGTGCGTCCAGTCGACCCGACGCACGCTCATCCCGCTCCTCGGGGTGCCGCCGGGCGCTCTCCCGAGCTCGCCGCACTACCACCGTGCGCCTCCAGGTGCCGCTGTGCGTCCGGTCGACCCGACGCACGCTCATCCCGCTCCTCGGGGTGCCACCGGGCGCTCTCCCGAGCTCGCCGCACTACCACCGTGCGCCTCCAGGTGCCGCTGTGCGTCCGGTCCACCCGACGCACGCTCATCCCGCTCCTCGGGGTGCCGCCGGACGCTCTCCCGAGCTCTTCGCGCTCTACCCTGCGCATGCGAGTGCCGCTGGGTGCTCTCGGGATCTCGCCGCGGTACCACAGCGCGCCTCCGAGTGCCGCCGAGCGCTCTCCCGATATCGCCGCTCCTTCACCACGGTGCTCGGGTTGCCACCAGGTGCTCTGCCGAGCTCGCCGCGTTACCACCGTGCGCCTCCGAGTGCCGCCGAGTGCTCTCCCGGTATCGACACTCGTTGACCCCGCACGTCGGGGTGCCGCCACGCGCTCTCCCGATATCGCCGCTCCTTCACCACAGTGCTCGGGGTGCCGCCGGGCGCTCTCCCGAGCTTGCCGCACTACCACCGTGCGCCTCCAGGTGCCGCTGTGCGTCCGGTCGACCCGACGCACGCTCATCCCGCTCCTCGGGGTGCTGCCGGGCGCTCTGCTGAGCTCTCCGCGCTACCACCGTGCGCCGGCAAGTGCCAGCGGGCACTCTCGGGATCTCGCCGTGGTACCACAGCGCGCCTCCGAGTGCCACCGAACGCTCTCCCGATATCGCCGCTCGCTCATCCCACTTCTCGGGGTGCCACCGGGCGCTCTCCCGAGCTCGCCGCACTACCACCGTGCGCCTCCAGGTGCCGCTGTGCGTCCGGTCGACCCGACGCACGCTCATCCCGCTCCTCGGGGTGCCGCCGGGCGCTCTCCCGAGCTCGCCGCACTACCACCGTGCGCCTCCAGGTGCCGCTGTGCGTCCGGTCGACCCGACGCATGTTCATCCCGCTCCTCGGGGTGCCGCCGGACGCTCTCCCGAGCTCTTCGCGCTCCACCCTGCGCATGCGAGTGCCGCTGGGTGCTCTCGGGATCTCGCCGCGGTACCACAGCGCGCCTCTGAGTGCCGCCGAGCGCTCTCTCGATATTGCCGCTCCTTCACCACGGTGCTCGGGGTGCAGCCGGGCGCTCTCCTGAGCTCGCAGCGGTACCACCGTGCGCCTCCGAGTGCCGCCGAGCGCTCTCCCGGTATCGCCACTCGTTGACCCCGCACGTCGGGGTGCCGCCACGCGCTCTCCCGATATCGCCGCTCCTTCACCACAGTGCTCCGGGTGCCGCCGGGCGCTCTCCCGAGCTTGCCGCACTACCACCGTGCGCCTCCAGGTGCCGCTGTGCGTCCAGTCGACCTGACGCACGCTCATCCCGCTCCTCGGGGTGCTGCCGGGCGCTCTGCTGAGCTCTCCGCGCTACCACCGTGCGCCGGCAAGTGCCAGCGGGCACTCTCGGGATCTCGCCGCGGTACCACAGCGCGCCTCCGAGTGCCGCCGAGCGCTCTCCCGATATCGCCGCTCCTTCACCCTGCTTGTCTGGGTGCCGCCGGGCGCTTTCCCGAGCTTGCCGCACTACCACAGTGCGCCTCCAGGTGCCGCTGTGCGCCCGGTCGACCCGACGCACGCTCATCCCGCTCCTCGGGGTGCCGCCGGGCGCTCTGCTGAGCTCTCCGCGCTACCACCGTGCGCTGAGAAGTGTCAGCGGGCACTCTCGGGATCTCGCCACGGTACCACCGCGCGCCTCCAAGTGCCACTGAGCGCTCTCCCCATATCGCCGCTCCTTCACCCCGCTTGTCTGGGTGCCGCCGGGTGCTCTGCCGAGCTCGCCGCACTACCACCGTGCGCCTCCAGGTGCCGCTGTGCGTCCGGTCCACCCGACGCACGCTCATCCCGCTCCTCGGGGTGCCGCCGGACGCTCTCCCGAGCTCTTCGCGCTCCACCCTGCGCATGCGAGTGCCGCTGGGTGCTCTCGGGATCTCGCCGCGGTACCACCGTGCGCCTCCGAGTGCCGCCGAGCGCTCTCCCGGTATCGCCACTCGTTGACCCCGCACGTCGGGGTGCCGCCAGGCGCTCTCCCGATATCGCCGCTCCTTCACCACGGTGCTCGGGGTGCCGCCGGGCGCTCTCCTGAGCTCGCAGTGGTACCACCGTGCGCCTCCGAGTGCCGCCGAGCGCTCTCCCGATATCGCTGCTCCTTCACCACAGTGCCTGGCGCCGCCGGGCGCACTGCCGAGCTCACAGCGGTACCACCGCGTGCCTCCGAGTGCCGCTCAACGCTCTCCCGATATCGCCGCTCCTTCACCCTGCTTGTCTGGGTGCCGCCGGGCGCTTTCCCGAGCTTGCCGCACTACCACCGTGCGCCTCCAGGTGCCGCTGTGCGTCCAGTCGACCCGACGCACGCTCATCCCGCTCCTCGGGGTGCCGCCGGGCGCTCTCCCGAGCTCGCCGCACTACCACCGTGCGCCTCCAGGTGCCGCTGTGCGTCCGGTCGACCCGACGCACGCTCATCCCGCTCCTCGGGGTGCCACCGGGCGCTCTCCCGAGCTCGCCGCACTACCACCGTGCGCCTCCAGGTGCCGCTGTGCGTCCGGTCGACCCGACGCATGCTCATCCCGCTCCTCGGGGTGCCGCCGGACGCTCTCCCGAGCTCTTCGCGCTCTACCCTGCGCATTCGAGTGCCGCTGGGTGCTCTCGGGATCTCGCCGCGGTACCACAGCGCGCCTCTGAGTGCCGCCGAGCGCTCTCCCGATATCGCCGCTCCTTCACCACGGTGCTCGGGTTGCCACCAGGTGCTCTGCCGAGCTCGCCGCGTTACCACCGTGCGCCTCCGAGTGCCGCCGAGTGCTCTCCCGGTATCGACACTCGTTGACCCCGCACGTCGGGGTGCCGCCACGCGCTCTCCCGATATCGCCGCTCCTTCACCACAGTGCTCGGGGTGCCGCCGGGCGCTCTCCCGAGCTTGCCGCACTACCACCGTGCGCCTCCAGGTGCCGCTGTGCGTCCGGTCGACCCGACGCACGCTCATCCCGCTCCTCGGGGTGCTGCCGGGCGCTCTGCTGAGCTCTCCGCGCTACCACCGTGCGCCGGCAAGTGCCAGCGGGCACTCTCGGGATCTCGCCGCGGTACCACAGCGCGCCTCCGAGTGCCACCGAACGCTCTCCCGATATCGCCGCTCGCTCATCCCACTTCTCGGGGTGCCACCGGGCGCTCTCCCGAGCTCGCCACACTACCACCGTGCGCCTCCAGGTGCCGCTGTGCGTCCGGTCGACCCGACGCACGCTCATCCCGCTCCTCGGGGTGCCGCCGGGCGCTCTCCCGAGCTCGCCGCACTACCACCGTGCGCCTCCAGGTGCCGCTGTGTGTCCGGTCGACCCGACGCATGCTCATCCCGCTCCTCGGGGTGCCGCCGGACGCTCTCCCGAGCTCTTCGCGCTCCACCCTGCGCATGCGAGTGCCGCTGGGTGCTCTCTAGATCTCGCCGCGGTACCACAGCGCGCCTCTGAGTGCCGCCGAGCGCTCTCTCGATATTGCCGCTCCTTCACCACGGTGCTCGGGGTGCAGCCGGGCGCTCTCCTGAGCTCGCAGCGGTACCACCGTGCGCCTCCGAGTGCCGCCGAGCGCTCTCCCGGTATCGCCACTCGTTGACCCCGCACGTCGGGGTGCCGCCACGCGCTCTCCCGATATCGCCGCTCCTTCACCACAGTGCTCCGGGTGCCGCCGGGCGCTCTCCCGAGCTTGCCGCAATACCACCGTGCGCCTCCAGGTGCCGCTGTGCGTCCAGTCGACCTGACGCACGCTCATCCCGCTCCTCGGGGTGCTGCCGGGCGCTCTGCTGAGCTCTCCGCGCTACCACCGTGCGCCGGCAAGTGCCAGCGGGCACTCTCGGGATCTCGCCGTGGTACCACAGCGCGCCTCCGAGTGCCGCCGAGCGCTCTCCCGATATCGCCGCTCCTTCACCCTGCTTGTCTGGGTGCCGCCGGGCGCTTTCCCGAGCTTGCCGCACTACCACCGTGCGCCTCCAGGTGCCGCTGTGCGTCCGGTCCACCCGACGCACGCTCATCCCGCTCCTCGGGGTGCCGCCGGACGCTCTCCCGAGCTCTTCGCGCTCCACCCTGCGCATGCGAGTGCCGCTGGGTGCTCTCGGGATCTCGCCGCGGTACCACCGTGCGCCTCCGAGTGCCGCCGAGCGCTCTCCCGGTATCGCCACTCGTTGACCCCGCACGTCGGGGTGCCGCCAGGCGCTCTCCCGATATCGCCGCTCCTTCACCACGGTGCTCGGGGTGCCGCCGGGCGCTCTCCTGAGCTCGCAGCGGTACCACCGTGCGCCTCCGAGTGCCGCCGAGCGCTCTCCCGGTATCGCCACTCGTTGACCCCGTACGTCGGGGTGCCGCCGAGCCCTCTCCCGATATCGCCGCTCCTTCACCACGGTGCTCGGGGTGCCGCCGGGCGCTCTCCTGAGCTCGCAGTGGTACCACCGTGCGCCTCCGAGTGCCGCCGAGCGCTCTCCCGATATCGCTGCTCCTTCACCACAGTGCCTGGGGTGCCGCCGGGCGCACTGCCGAGCTCACAGCGGTACCACCGCGTGCCTCCGAGTGCCGCTCAACGCTCTCCCGATATCGCCGCTCCTTCACCCTGCTTGTCTGGGTGCCGCCGGGCGCTTTCCCGAGCTTGCTGCACTACCACCGTGCGCCTCCAGGTGCCGCTGTGCGTCCGGTCGACCCGACGCACGCTCATCCCGCTCCTCGGGGTGCCACCGGGCGCTCTCCCGAGCTCGTCGCGCTACCACCGTGCGCCTCCAGGTGCCGCTGTGCGTCCAGTCGACCGGACGCACGCTCATCCTGCTCCTCGGGGTGCCGCCGGACGCTCTCCCGAGCTCTTCGCGCTCCACCCTGCGCATGCGAGTGCCGCTGGGTGCTCTCGGGATCTCGCCGCGGTACCACCGCGCGCCTCCAGGTGCCGCTGTGCGTCCAGTCGACCCGACGCACGCTCATCCCGCTCCTCGGGGTGCCGCCGGGCGCTCTCCCGAGCTCGCCGCACTACCACCGTGCGCCTCCAGGTGCCGCTGTGCGTCCGGTCGACCCGACGCACGCTCATCCCGCTCCTCGGGGTGCCGCCGGGTGCTCTGCCGAGCTCGCCGCACTACCACCGTGCGCCTCCAGGTGCCGCTGTGCGTCCGGTCGACCCGACGCACGCTCATCCCGCTCCTCGGGGTGCCGCCGGGCGCTCTCCCGAGCTCGCCGCACTACCACCGTGCGCCTCCAGGTGCCGCTGTGCGTCCGGTCGACCCGACGCACGCTCATCCCGCTCCTCGGGGTGCCGCCGGGCGCTCTCCTGAGCTCGCAGCGGTACCACCGTGCGCCTCCGAGTGCCGCCGAGCGCTCTCCCGGTATTGCCACTCGTTGACCCCGCACGTCGGGGTGCCGCCACGCGCTCTCCCGATATCGCCGCTCCTTCACCACAGTGCTCGGGGTGCCGCCGGGCGCTCTCCCGAGCTTGCCGCACTACCACCGTGCGCCTCCAGCTGCCGCTGTGCGTCCGGTCGACCCTACGCACGCTCATCCCGCTCCTCGGGGTGCTGCCGGGCGCTCTGCTGAGCTCTCCGCGCTACCACCGTGCGCCGGCAAGTGCCAGCGGGCACTCTCGGGATCTCGCCGCGGTACCACAGCGCGCCTCCGAGTGCCACCGAGCGCTCTCCCGATATCGCTGCTCCTTCACAACAGTGCCTGGGGTGCCGCCGGGCGCACTGCCGAGCTCACAGCGATACCACCGCGTGCCTCCGAGTGCCGCTCAACGCTCTCCCGATATCGCCGCTCCTTCACCCTGCTTGTCTGGGTGCCGCCGGGCGCTTTCCCGAGCTTGCCGCACTACCACTGTGCGCCTCCAGGTGCCGCTGTGCGTCCAGTCGACCCGACGCACGCTCATCCCGCTCCTCGGGGTGCCGCCGGGCGCTCTCCCGAGCTCGCCGCACTACCACCGTGCGCCTCCAGGTGCCGCTGTGCGTCCGGTCGACCCGACGCACGCTCATCCCGCTCCTCGGGGTGCCGCCGGGCGCTCTCCCGAGCTCGCCGCACTACCACCGTGCGCCTCCAGGTGCCGCTGTGCGTCCGGTCGACCCGACGCATGCTCATCCCGCTCCTCGGGGTGCCGCCGGACGCTCTCCCGAGCTCTTCGCGCTCCACCCTGCGCATGCGAGTGCCGCTGGGTGCTCTCGGGATCTCGCCGCGGTACCACCGTGCGCCTCCGAGTGCCGCCGAGCGCTCTCCCGGTATCGCCACTCGTTGACCCCGCACGTCGGGTTGCCGCCAGCTGCTCTCCCGATATCGCCGCTCCTTCACCACGGTGCTCGGGGTGCCGCCGGGCGCTCTCCTGAGCTCGCAGCGGTACCACCGTGCGCCTCCGAGTGCCGCCGAGCGCTCTCCCGGTATCGCCACTCGTTGACCCCGCATGTCGGGGTGCCGCCAGGCGCTCTCCCGATATCGCCGCTCCTTCACCACGGTGCTCGGGGTGCCGCCGGGCGCTCTCCTGAGCTCGCAGCGGTACCACCGTGCGCCGGCAAGTGCCAGCGGGCACTCTCGGGATCTCGCCGCGGTACCACAGCGCGCCTCCGAGTGCCGCCGAGCGCTCTCCCCATATCGCTGCTCCTTCACCACAGTGCCTGGGGTGCCGCCGGGCGCACTGCCGAGCTCACAGCGGTACCACCGCGTGCCTCCGAGTGCCGCTGAATGCTCTCCCTATATCGCCGCTCCTTCACCCTGCTTGTCTGGGTGCCGCCGGGCGCTTTCCCGAGCTTGCCGCACTACCACCGTGCGCCTCCAGGTGCCGCTGTGCGTCCGGTCGACCCGACGCACGCTCATCCTGCTCCTTGGGGTGCCGCCGGACGCTCTCCCGAGCTCTTCGCGCTCCACCCTGCGCATGCGAGTGCCGCTGGGTGCTCTCGGGATCTCGCCGCGGTACCACAGCGCGCCTCCGAGTGCCGCCGAGCCCTCTCCCGATATCGCCGCTCCTTCACCACGGTGCTCGGGGTGCCGCCAGGTGCTCTGCCGAGCTCGCCGCGTTACAACCGTGCGCCTCCGAGTGCCGCCGAGCGCTCTCCCGGTATCGCCACTCGTTGACCCCGCACGTCGGGGTGCCGCCACGCGCTCTCCCGATATCGCCGCTCCTTCACCACAGTGCTCGGGGTGCCGCCGGGCGCTCTCCCGAGCTTGCCGCACTACCACCGTGCGCCTCCAGGTGCCGCTGTGCGTCCGGTCGACCCGACGCACGCTCATCCCTCTCCTCGGGGTGCTGCCGGGCGCTCTGCTGAGCTCTCCGCGCTACCACCGTGCGCCGGCAAGTGCCAGCGGGCACTCTCGGGATCTCGCCGCGGTACCACAGCGCGCCTCCGAGTGCCACCGAACGCTCTCCCGATATCGCCGCTCCTTCACCCTGCTTTTCTGGGTGCCGCCGGGCGCTTTCCCGAGCTCGCCGCACTACCACCGTGCGCCTCCAGGTGCCGCTGTGCGTCCGGTGGACCCGACGCACGCTCATCCCGCTCCTCGGGGTGCAGCCGGACGCTCTCCCGAGCTCTTCGCGCTCCACCCTGCGCATGCGAGTGCCGCTGGGTGCTCTCGGGATCTCGCCTCGGTACCACAGCGCGCCTCTGAGTGCCGCCGAGCGCTCTCTCGATATTGCCGCTCCTTCACCACGGTGCTCGGGGTGCAGCCGGGCGCTCTCCTGAGCTCGCAGCGGTACCACCGTGCGCCTCCGAGGTCCGCCGAGCGCTCTCCCGGTATCGATACTCGTTGACCCGGCACATCGGGGTGCCGCCACGCGCTCTCCCGATATCGCCGCTCCTTCACCACAGTGCTCCGGGTGCCGCCGGGCGCTCTCCCGAGCTTGCCGCACTACCACCGTGCGCCTCCAGGTGCCGCTGTGCGTCCAGTCGACCTGACGCACGCTCATCCCGCTCCTCGGGGTGCTGCCGGGCGCTCTGCTGAGCTCTCCGCGCTACCACCGTGCGCCGGAGAGTGCCAGCGGGCACTCTCGGGATCTCGCTGCGGTACCACCGCGCGCCTCCAAGTGCCACTGAGCGCTCTCCCCATATCGCCGCTCCTTCACCCCGCTTGTCTGGGTGCCGCCGGGTGCTCTGCCGAGCTCGCCGCACTACCACCGTGCACCTCCAGGTGCCGCTGTGCGTCCGGTCCACCCGACGCACGCTCATCCCGCTCCTCGGGGTGCCGCCGGACGCTCTCCCGAGCTCTTCGCGCTCCACCCTGCGCATGCGAGTGCCGCTGGGTGCTCTCGGGATCTCGCCGCGGTACCACCGTGCGCCTCCGAGTGCCGCCGAGCGCTCTCCCGGTATCGCCACTCGTTGACCCCGCACGTCGGGGTGCCACCAGGCGCTCTCCCGATTTCGCCGCTCCTTCACCACGGTGCTCGGGGTGCCGCCGGGCGCTCTCCTGAGCTCGCAGCGGTACCACCGTGCGCCTCCGAGTGCCGCCGAGCGCTCTCCCGATATCTCTGCTCCTTCACCACAGTGCCTGGGGTGCCGCCGGGCGCACTGCCGAGCTCACAGCGGTACCACCGCGTGCCTCCGAGTGCCGCTCAACGCTCTCCCGATATCGCCGCTCCTTCATCCTGCTTGTCTGGGTGCCGCCGGGCGCTTTCCCGAGCTTGCCGCACTACCACCGTGCGCCTCCAGGTGCCGCTGTGCGTCCGGTCGACCCGACGCACGCTCATCCCGCTCCTCGGGGTGCCACGGGGCGCTCTCCCGAGCTCGTCGCGCTACCACCGTGCGCCTCCAGGTGCCGCTGTGCGTCCAGTCGACCCGACGCACGCTCATCCCGCTCCTCGGGGTGCCGCAGGGCACTCTGCTGAGCTCTCCGCGCTACCACCGTGCGCCGGCAAGTGCCAGCGGGCACTCTCGGGATCTCGCCGCGATACCACAGCGCGCCTCCAGGTGCCGCTGTGCGTCCAGTCGACCCGACGCACGCTCATCCCGCTCCTCGGGGTGCCGCCGGATGCTCTCCCGAGCTCTTCGCGCTCCACCCTGCGCATGCGAGTGCCGCTGGGTGCTCTCGGGATCTCGCCGCGATACCACAGCGCGCCTCCGAGTGCCGCCGAGCGCTCTCCCGATATCGCCGCTCCTTCACCTTGCTTGTCTGGGTGCCGCCGGGCGCTTTCCCGAGCTCGCCGCACTACCACCGTGCGCCTCCTGGTGCCGCTGTACGTCCGGTCGACCCGACGCACGCTCATCCCACTTCTCGGGGTGCCACCGGGCGCTCTCCCGAGCTCGTCGCGCTACCACCGTGCGCCTCCGAGTGCCGCCGAGCGCTCTCCCGGTATCGACACTCGTTGACCCCGCAAGTCGGGGTGCCGCCACGCGCTCTCCCGATATCGCCGCTCCTTCACCACAGTGCTCGGGGTGCCGCCGGGCGCTCTCCCGAGCTTGCCGCACTACCACCGTGCGCCTCCAGGTACCGCTGTGCGTCCGGTCGACCCGACGCACGCTCATCCCGCTCCTCGGGGTGCTGCCGGGCGCTCTGCTGAGCTCTCCGCGCTACCACCGTGCGCCGGCAAGTGCCAGCGGGCACTCTCGGGATCTCGCCGCGGTACCACAGCGCGCCTCCGAGTGCCGCCGAACGCTCTCCCGATATCGCCGCTCCTTCACCCTGCTTGTCTGGGTGCCGCCGGGCTCTTTCCCGAGCTCGCCGCACTACCACCGTGCGCCTCCAGGTGCCGCTGTGCGTCCGGTCGACCCGACACACGCTCATCCCACGTCTCGGGGTGCCACCGGGCGCTCTCCCGAGCTCGTCGCGCTACCACCGTGCGCCTCCAGGTGCCGCTGTGCGTCCGGTGGACCCGACGCACGCTCATCCCGCTCCTCGGGGTGCAGCCGGACGCTCTCCCGAGCTCTTCGCGCTCCACCCTGCGCATGCGAGTGCCGCTGGGTGCTCTCGGGATCTCGCCGCGGTACCACAGCGCGCCTCTGAGTGCCGCCGAGCGCTCTCTCGATATTGCCGCTCCTTCACCACGGTGCTCGGGGTGCAGCCGGGCGCTCTCCTGAGCTCGCAGCGGTACCACCGTGCGCCTCCGAGTGCCGCCGAGCGCTCTCCCGGTATCGACACTCGTTGACCCCGCACGTCGGGGTGCCGCCACGCGCTCTCCCAATATCGCCGCTCCTTCACCCTGCTTGTCTGGGTGCCACCGGGCGCTCTCCCGAGCTTGCCGCACTACCACCGTGCGCCTCCAGGTGCCGCTGTGCGTCCGGTCGACCCGACGCACGCTCATCCCGCTCCTCGGGGTGCTGCCGGGCGCTCTGCTGAGCTCTCCGCGCTACCACCGTGCGCCGGCAAGTGCCAGCGGGCACTCTCGGGATCTCGCCGCGGTACCACAGCGCGCCTCCGAGTGCCGCCGAACGCTCTCCCGATATCGCCGCTCCTTCACCCTGCTTGTCTGGGTGCCGCCGGGCGCTTTCCCGAGCTTGCCGCACTACCACCGTGCGCCTCCAGGTGCCGCTGTGCGTCCGGTCGACCCGACGCACGCTCATGCCGCTCCTCGGGGTGCTGCCGGGCGCTCTGCTGAGCTCTCCGCGCTACCACCGTGCGCTGAGAAGTGCCAGCGGGCACTCTCGGGATCTCGCCGCGGTACCACAGCGCGCCTCCGAGTGCCGCCGAGCGCTCTCCCGGTATCGCCACTCGTTGACCCCGCACGTCGGGGTGCCGCCAGGCGCTCTCCCGATATCGCCGCTCCTTCACCACGGTGCTCGGGGTGCCGCCGGGCGCTCTCCTGAGCTCGCAGCGGTACCACCGTGCGCCTCCGAGTGCCGCCGAGCGCTCTCCCGGTATCGCCACTCGTTGACCCCTCACGTCGGGGTGCCGCCAGGCGCTCTCCCGATATCGCCGCTCCTTCACCACGGTGCTCGGGGTGCCGCCGGGCGCTCTCCTGAGCTCGCAGCGGTACCACCGTGCGCCGGCAAGTGCCAGCGGGCACTCTCGGGATCTCGCCGCGGTACCACAGCGCGCCTCCGAGTGCCGCCGAGCGCTCTCCCGATATCGCCGCTCCTTCACCTTGCTTGTCTGGGTGCCGCCGGGCGCTTTCCCGAGCTTGCCGCACTACCACCGTGCGCCTCCTGGTGCCGCTGTACGTCCGGTCGACCCGACGCACGCTCATCCCACTTCTCGGGGTGCCACCGGGCGCTTTCCCGAGCTCGTCGCGCTACCACCGTGCGCCTCCAGGTGCCGCTGTGCGTCCGGTCGACCCGACGCACGCTCATCCCGCTCCTCGGGGTGCCGCCGGACGCTCTCCCGAGCTCTTCGCGCTCCACCCTGCGCATGCGAGTGCCGCTGTGTGCTCTCGGGATCTCGCCGCGATACCACCGCGCGCCTCCGAGTGCCGCCGAGCGCTCTCCCGATATCGCCGCTCCTTCACCCTGCTTGTCTGGGTGCCGCCGGGCGCTTTCCCGGTATCGCCGCTCCTTCACCACGGTGCTCGGGGTGCCGCCGGGCGCTATCCTGAGCTCGCAGCGGTACCACCGTGCGCCGGCAAGTGCCAGCGGGCACTCTCGGGATCTCGCCGCGGTACCACAGCGCGCCTCCGAGTGCCGCCGAGCGCTTTCCCGATATCGCTGCTCGTTCACCACAGTTCCTGGGGTGCCGCCGGGCGCACTGCCGAGCTCACAGCGATACCACCGCGTGCCTCCGAGTGCCGCTGAACGCTCTCCCGATATCGCCGCTCCTTCACCCTGTTTGTCTGGGTGCCGCCGGGCGCTTTCCCGAGCTTACCGCACTACCACCGTGCGCCTCCAGGTGCCGCTGTGCGTCCAGTCGACCCGACGCACGCTCATCCCGCTCCTCGGGGTGCCGCCGGGCGCTCTCCCGAGCTCGCCGCACTACCACCGTGCGCCTCCAGGTGCCGCTGTGCGTCCGGTCGACCCGACGCATGCTCATCCCGCTCCTCGGGGTGCCGCCGGACGCTCTCCCGAGCTCTTCGCGCTCCACCCTGCGCATGCGAGTGCCGCTGGGTGCTCTCGGGATCTCGCCGCGGTACCACAGCGCGCCTCTGAGTGCCGCCGAGCCCTCTCCCGATATCGCCGCTCCTTCACCACGGTGCTCGGGTCGCCGCCAGGTGCTCTGCCGAGCTCGCCGCGTTACCACCGTGCGCCTCCGAGTGCCGCCGAGCGCTCTCCCGGTATCGACACTCGTTGACCCCGCATGTCGGGGTGCCGCCACGCGCTCTCCCGATATCGCCGCTCCTTCACCACAGTGCTCGGGGTGCCGCCGGGCGCTCTCCCGAGCTTGCCGCACTACCACCGTGCGCCTCCAGGTGCCGCTGTGCGTCCGGTCGACCCGACGCACGCTCATCCCGCTCCTCGGGGTGCTGCCGGGCGCTCTGCTGAGCTCTCCGTGCTACCACCGTGCGCCGGCAAGTGCCAGCGGGCACTCTCGGGATCTCGCCGCGGTACCACAGCGCGCCTCCGAGTGCCGCCGAGCGCTCTCCCGATATCGCCGCTCCTTCACCCTGCTTGTCTGGGTGCCGCCGGGCGCTTTCCCGAGCTTGCCGCACTACCACCGTGCGCCTCCAGGTGCCGCTGTGCGTCCGGTCGACCCGACGCACGCTCATCCCGCTCCTCGGGGTGCCGCCGGGCGCTCTGCTGAGCTCTCCGCGCTACCACCGTGCGCTGAGAAGTGCCAACGGGCACTCTCGGGATCTCGCCGCGGTACCACAGCGCGCCTCCGAGTGCCGCCGAGCGCTCTCCCGGTATCGCCACTCGTTGACCCCGCACGTCGGGGTGCCGCCAGGCGCTCTCCCGATATCGCCGCTCCTTCACCACGGTGCTCGGGGTGCCGCCGGGCGCTCTCCTGAGCTCGCAGCGGTACCACCGTGCGCCTCCGAGTGCCGCCGAGCGCTCTCCCGATATCGCCACTCGTTGACCCCGCACGTCGGGGTGCCGCCAGGCGCTCTCCCGATATCGCCGCTCCTTCACCACGGTGCTCGGGGTGCCGCCGGGCGCTCTCCTGAGCTCGCAGCGGTACCACCGTGCGCCGGCAAGTGCCAGCGGGCACTCTCGGGATGTCGCCGCGGTACCACAGCGCGCCTCTGAGTGCCGCCGAGCGCTCTCCCGATATCGCCGCTCCTTCACCTTGCTTGTCTGGGTGCCGCCGGGCGCTTTCCAGAGCTTGCCGCACTACCACCGTGCGCCTCCTGGTGCCGCTGTACGTCTGGTCGACCCGACGCACGCTCATCCCACTTCTCGGGGTGCCACCGGGCGCTTTCCCGAGCTCGTCGCGCTACCACCGTGCGCCTCCAGGTGCCGCTGTGCGTCCGGTCGACCCGACGCACGCTCATCCCGCTTTTCGGGGTGCCGCCGGACGCTCTCCCGAGCTCTTCGCGCTCCACCCTGTGCATGCGAGTGCCGCTGTGTGCTCTCGGGATCTCGCCGCGATACCACAGCGCGCCTCCGAGTGCCGCCGAGCGCTCTCCCGATATCGCCGCTCCTTCACCCTGCTTGTCTGGGTGCCGCCGGGCGCTTTCCCGAGCTGGCCGCAGTACCACCGTGCGCCTCCAGGTGCCGCTGTGCGTCCGGTCGACCCGACGCACGCTCATCCCGCTCCTCGGGGTGCCGCCGGACGCTCTCCCGAGCTCTTCGCGCTCCACCCTGCGCATGCGAGTGCCGCTGGGTGCTCTCGGGATCTCGCCGCGGTACCACCGTGCGCCTCCGAGTGCCGCCGAGCGCTCTCCCGGTATCGCCACTCGTTGACCCCGCACGTCGGGGTGCCGCCAGGCGCTCTCCCGGTATCGCCGCTCCTTCACCACGGTGCTCGGGGTGCCGCCGGGCGCTATCCTGAGCTCGCAGCGGTACCACCGTGCGCCGGCAAGTGCCAGCGGGCACTCTCGGGATCTCGCCGCGGTACCACAGCGCGCCTCCGAGTGCCGCCGAGCGCTCTCCCGATATCGCTGCTCGTTCACCACAGTTCCTGGGGTGCCGCCGGGCGCACTGCCGAGCTCACAGCGATACCACCGCGTGCCTCCGAGTGCCGCTGAACGCTCTCCCGATATCGCCGCTCCTTCACCCTGTTTGTCTGGGTGCCGCCGGGCGCTTTCCCGAGCTTACCGCACTACCACCGTGCGCCTCCAGGTGCCGCTGTGCGTCCAGTCGACCCGACGCACGCTCATCCCGCTCCTCGGGGTGCCGCCGGGCGCTCTCCCGAGCTCGCCGCACTACCACCGTGCGCCTCCAGGTGCCGCTGTGCGTCCGGTCGACCCGACGCATGCTCATCCCGCTCCTCGGGGTGCCGCCGGACGCTCTCCCGAGCTCTTCGCGCTCCACCCTGCGCATGCGAGTGCCGCTGGGTGCTCTCGGGATCTCGCCGCGGTACCACAGCGCGCCTCCGAGTGCCGCCGAGCCCTCTCCCGATATCGCCGCTCCTTCACCACGGTGCTCGGGTCGCCGCCAGGTGCTCTGCCGAGCTCGCCGCGTTACCACCGTGCGCCTCCGAGTGCCGCCGAGCGCTCTCCCGGTATCGACACTCGTTGACCCCGCATGTCGGGGTGCCGCCACGCGCTCTCCCGATATCGCCGCTCCTTCACCACAGTGCTCGGGGTGCCGCCGGGCGCTCTCCCGAGCTTGCCGCACTACCACCGTGCGCCTCCAGGTGCCGCTGTGCGTCCGGTCGACCCGACGCACGCTCATCCCGCTCCTCGGGGTGCTGCCGGGCGCTCTGCTGAGCTCTCCGTGCTACCACCGTGCGCCGGCAAGTGCCAGCGGGCACTCTCGGGATCTCGCCGCGGTACCACAGCGCGCCTCCGAGTGCCGCCGAGCGCTCTCCCGATATCGCCGCTCCTTCACCCTGCTTGTCTGGGTGCCGCCGGGCGCTTTCCCGAGCTTGCCGCACTACCACCGTGCGCCTCCAGGTGCCGCTGTGCGTCCGGTCGACCCGACGCACGCTCATCCCGCTCCTCGGGGTGCCGCCGGGCGCTCTGCTGAGCTCTCCGCGCTACCACCGTGCGCTGAGAAGTGCCAACGGGCACTCTCGGGATCTCGCCGCGGTACCACAGCGCGCCTCCGAGTGCCGCCGAGCGCTCTCCCGGTATCGCCACTCGTTGACCCCGCACGTCGGGGTGCCGCCAGGCGCTCTCCCGATATCGCCGCTCCTTCACCACGGTGCTCGGGGTGCCGCCGGGCGCTCTCCTGAGCTCGCAGCGGTACCACCGTGCGCCTCCGAGTGCCGCCGAGCGCTCTCCCGATATCGCCACTCGTTGACCCCGCACGTCGGGGTGCCGCCAGGCGCTCTCCCGATATCGCCGCTCCTTCACCACGGTGCTCGGGGTGCCGCCGGGCGCTCTCCTGAGCTCGCAGCGGTACCACCGTGCGCCGGCAAGTGCCAGCGGGCACTCTCGGGATGTCGCCGCGGTACCACAGCGCGCCTCTGAGTGCCGCCGAGCGCTCTCCCGATATCGCCGCTCCTTCACCTTGCTTGTCTGGGTGCCGCCGGGCGCTTTCCAGAGCTTGCCGCACTACCACCGTGCGCCTCCTGGTGCCGCTGTACGTCTGGTCGACCCGACGCACGCTCATCCCACTTCTCGGGGTGCCACCGGGCGCTTTCCCGAGCTCGTCGCGCTACCACCGTGCGCCTCCAGGTGCCGCTGTGCGTCCGGTCGACCCGACGCACGCTCATCCCGCTTTTCGGGGTGCCGCCGGACGCTCTCCCGAGCTCTTCGCGCTCCACCCTGTGCATGCGAGTGCCGCTGTGTGCTCTCGGGATCTCGCCGCGATACCACAGCGCGCCTCCTAGTGCCGCCGAGCGCTCTCCCGATATCGCCGCTCCTTCACCCTGCTTGTCTGGGTGCCGCCGGGCGCTTTCCCGAGCTCGCCGCAGTACCACCGTGCGCCTCCAGGTGCCGCTGTGCGTCCGGTCGACCCGACGCACGCTCATCCCGCTCCTCGGGGTGCCGCCGGACGCTCTCCCGAGCTCTTCGCGCTCCACCCTGCGCATGCGAGTGCCGCTGGGTGCTCTCGGGATCTCGCCGCGGTACCACCGTGCGCCTCCGAGTGCCGCCGAGCGCTCTCCCGGTATCGCCACTCGTTGACCCCGCACGTCGGGGTGCCGCCAGGCGCTCTCCCGGTATCGCCGCTCCTTCACCACGGTGCTCGGGGTGCCGCCGGGCGCTATCCTGAGCTCGCAGCGGTACCACCGTGCGCCGGCAAGTGCCAGCGGGCACTCTCGGGATCTCGCCGCGGTACCACAGCGCGCCTCCGAGTGCCGCCGAGCGCTCTCCCGATATCGCTGCTCCTTCACCACAGTTCCTGGGGTGCCGCCGGGCGCACTGCCGAGCTCACAGCGATACCACCGCGTGCCTCCGAGTGCCGCTGAACGCTCTCCCGATATCGCCGCTCCTTCACCCTGCTTGTCTGGGTGCCGCCGGGCGCTTTCCCGAGCTTGCCGCACTACCACCGTGCGCCTCCAGGTGCCGCTGTGCGTCCAGTCGACCCGACGCACGCTCATCCCGCTCCTCGGGGTGCCGCCGGGCGCTCTCCCGAGCTCGTCGCGCTACCACCGTGCGCCTCCAGGTGCCGCTGTGCGTCCGGTCCACCCGACGCACGCTCATCCCGCTCCTCGGGGTGCCGCCGGACGCTCTCCCGAGCTCTTCGCGCTCCACCCTGCGCATGCGAGTGCCGCTGGGTGCTCTCGGGATCTCGCCGCGGTACCACAGCGCGCCTCCGAGTGCCGCCGAGCCCTCTCCCGATATCGCCGCTCCTTCACCACGGTGCTCGGGTTGCCGCCAGGTGCTCTGCCGAGCTCTCCGCGCTACCACCGTGCGCCTCCGAGTGCCGCCGAGCGCTCTCCCGGTATCGCCACTCGTTGACCCCGCACGTCGGGGTGCCGCCACGCGCTCTCCCGATATCGCCGCTCCTTCACCACAGTGCTCGGGGTGCCGCCGGGCGCTCTCCCGATATTGCCGCTCCTTCACCACGGTGCTCGGGGTGCCGCCGGGCGCTCTCCTGAGCTCGCAGCGGTACCACCGTGCGCCTCCGAGTGCCGCCGAGCGCTCTCCCGGTATCGACACTCGTTGACCCCGCAGGTCGGGGTGCCGCCACGCGCTCTCCCGATATCGCCGCTCCTACACCACGGTGCTCCGGGTGCCGCCGGGCGCTCTCCCGAGCTTGCCGCAATACCACCGTGCGCCTCCAGGTGCCGCTGTGCGTCCGGTCGACCTGACGCACGCTCATCCCGCTCCTCGGGGTGCTGCCGGGCGCTCTGCTGAGCTCTCCGCGCTACCACCGTGCGCCGGCAAGTGCCAGCGGGCACTCTCGGGATCTCGCCGCGGTACCACAGCGCGCCTCCGAGTGCCGCCGAGCGCTCTCCCGATATCGCCGCTCCTTCACCCTGCTTGTCTGGGTGCCGCCGGGCGCTTTCCCGAGCTTGCCGCACTACCACCGTGCGCCTCCAGGTGCCGCTGTGCGCCCGGTCGACCCGACGCACGCTCATCCCGCTCCTCGGGGTGCCGCCGGGCGCTCTGCTGAGCTCTTCGCGCTCCACCCTGCACATGCGAGTGCCGCTGGGTGCTCTCGGGATCTCGCCGCGGTACCACAGCGCGCCTCCGAGTGCCGCCGAGCCCTCTCCCGATATCGCCGCTCCTTCACCACGGTGCTCGGGTTGCCGCCAGGTGCTCTGCCGAGCTCGCCGCGTTACCACCGTGCGCCTCCGAGTGCCGCCGAGCGCTCTCCCGGTATCGCCACTCGTTGACCCCGCACGTCGGGGTGCCGCCACGCGCTCTCCCGATATCGCCGCTCCTTCACCACAGTGCTCGGGGTGCCGCCGGGCGCTCTCCCGAGCTTGCCGCACTACCACCGTGCGCCTCCAGGTACCGCTGTGCGTCCGGTCGACCCGACGCACGCTCATCCCGCTCCTCGGGGTGCTGCCGGGCGCTCTGCTGAGCTCTCCGCGCTACCACCGTGCGCCGGCAAGTGCCAGCGGGCACTCTTGGGATCTCGCCGTGGTACCACAGCGCGCCTCCGAGTGCCGCCGAGAGCACTCCCGATATCGCTGCTCCTTCACCACAGTGCCTGGGGTGCCGCCGGGCGCACTGCCGAGCTCACAGCGGTACCACCGCGTGCCTCCGAGTGCCGCTGAACGCTCTCCCGATATCGCCGCTCCTTCACCCTGCTTGTCTGGGTGCTGCCGGGCGCTTTCCCGAGCTTGCCGCACTACCACCGTGCGCCTCCAGGTGCCGCTGTGCGTCCGGTCGACCCGACGCACGCTCATCCCGCTCCTCGGGGTGCCGCCGGACGCTCTCCCGAGCTCGTCGCGCTCCACCCTGTGCATGCGAGTGCCGCTGGGTGCTCTCGGGATCTCGCCGCGGTACCACCGTGTGCCTCCGAGTGCCGCCGAGCGCTGTCCCGGTATCGCCACTCGTTGACCCCGCACGTCGGGGTGCCGCCAGGCGCTCTCCTGATATCGCCGCTCCTTCACCACGGTGCTCGGGGTGCCGCCGGGCGCTCTCCTGAGCTCGCAGTGGTACCACCGTGCGCCTCCGAGTGCCGCCGAGCGCTCTCCCGATATCGCTGCTCCTTCACCACAGTGCCTGGGGTGCCGCCGGGCGCACTGCCGAGCTCACAGCGGTACCACCGCGTGCCTCCGAGTGCCGCTGAACGTTCTCCCGATATCGCCGCTCCTTCACCCTGCTTGTCTGGGTGCCGCCGGGCGCTCTCCCGAGCTCGTCGCGCTACCACCGTGCGCCTCCAGGTGCCGCTGTGCGTCCGGTCGACCCGACGCACGCTCATCCCGCTCCTCGGGGTGCCTCCGGACGCTCTCCCGAGCTCTTCGCGCTCCACCCTGCGCATGCGAGTGCCGCTGGGTGCTCTCGGGATCTCGCCGCGGTACCACCGTGCGCCTCCGAGTGCCGCCGAGCGCTCTCCCGATATCGCCGCTCCTTCACCACGGTGCTCGGGGTGCAGCCGGGCGCTCTCCTGAGCTCGCAGCGGTACCACCGTGCGCCTCCGAGTGCCGCCGAGCGCTCTCCCGGTATCGACACTCGTTGACCCCGCACGTCGGGGTGCCGCCACGCGCTCTCCCAATATCGCCGCTCCTTCACCCTGCTTGTCTGGGTGCCACCGGGCGCTCTCCCGAGCTTGCCGCACTACCACCGTGCGCCTCCAGGTGCCGCTGTGCGTCCGGTCGACCCGACGCACGCTCATGCCGCTCCTCGGGGTGCTGCCGGGCGCTCTGCTGAGCTCTCCGCGCTACCACCGTGCGCCGGCAAGTGCCAGCGGGCACTCTCGGGATCTCGCCGCGGTACCACAGCGCGCCTCCGAGTGCCGCCGAGCGCTCTCCCGATATCGCCGCTCCTTCACCCTGCTTGTCTGGGTGCCGCCGGGCGCTTTCCCGAGCTTGCCGCACTACCACCGTGCGCCTCCAGGTGCCGCTGTGCGTCCGGTCGACCCGACGCACGCTCATCCCACTTCTCGGGGTGCCACCGGGCGCTTTCCCGAGCTCGTCGCGCTACCACCGTGCGCCTCCAGGTGCCGCTGTGCGTCCGGTCGACCCGACGCACGCTCATCCCGCTTTTCGGGGTGCCGCCGGACGCTCTCCCGAGCTCTTCGCGCTTTACCCTGCGCATGCGAGTGCCGCTGTGTGCTCTCGGGATCTCGCCGCGATACCACAGCGCGCCTCCGAGTGCCGCCGAGCGCTCTCCCGATATCGCCGCTCCTTCACCCTGCTTGTCTGGGTGCCGCCGGGCGCTTTCCCGAGCTGGCCGCAGTACCACCGTGCGCCTCCAGGTGCCGCTGTACGTCCGGTCGACCCGACGCACGCTCATCCCGCTCCTCGGGGTGCCGCCGGACGCTCTCCCGAGCTCTTCGCGCTCCACCCTGCGCATGCGAGTGCCGCTGGGTGCTCTCGGGATCTTGCCGCGGTACCACCGTGCGCCTCCGAGTGCCGCCGAGCGCTCTCCCGGTATCGCCACTCGTTGACCCCGCACGTCGGGGTGCCGCCAGGCGCTCTCCCGGTATCGCCGCTCCTTCACCACGGTGCTCGGGGTGCCGCCGGGCGCTCTCCTGAGCTCGCAGCGGTACCACCGTGCGCCGGCAAGTGCCAGCGGGCACTCTCGGGATCTCGCCGCGGTACCACAGCGCGCCTCCGAGTGCCGCCGAACGCTCTCCCGATATCGCCGCTCCTTCACCCTGCTTGTCTGGGTGCCGCCGGGCGCTTTCCCGAGCTCGCCGCACTACCACCGTGCGCCTCCAGGTGCCGCTGTGCGTCCGGTCGACCCGACACACGCTCATCCCACTTCTCGGGGTGCCACCGGGCGCTCTCCCGAGCTCGTCGCGCTACCACCGTGCGCCTCCAGGTGCCGCTGTGCGTCGGTGGACCCGACGCACGCTCATCCCGCTCCTCGGGGTGCCGCCGGACGCCTCTCCCGAGCTCTTCGCGCTCCACCCTGCGCATGCGAGTGCCGCTGGGTGCTCTCGGGATCTCGCCGCGGTACCACAGCACGCCTCTGAGTGCCGCCGAGCGCTCTCTCGATATTGCCGCTCCTTCACCACGGTGCTCGGGGTGCAGCCGGGCGCTCTCCTGAGCTCGCAGCGGTACCACCGTGCGCCTCCGAGTGCCGCCGAGCGCTCTCCCGGTATCGACACTCGTTGACCCGCACGTCGGGGTGCCGCCACGCGCTCTCCCAATATCGCCGCTCCTTCACCCTGCTTGTCTGGGTGCCACCGGGCGCTCTCCCGAGCTTGCCGCACTACCACCGTGCGCCTCCAGGTGCCGCTGTGCGTCCGGTCGACCCGACGCACGCTCATCCCGCTCCTCGGGGTGCTGCCGGGCGCTCTGCTGAGCTCTCCGCGCTACCACCGTGCGCCGGCAAGTGCCAGCGGGCACTCTCGGGATCTCGCCGCGGTACCACAGCGCGCCTCCGAGTGCCGCCGAACGCTCTCCCGATATCGCCGCTCCTTCACCCTGCTTGTCTGGGTGCCGCCGGGCGCTTTCCCGAGCTTGCCGCACTACCACCGTGCGCCTCCAGGTGCCGCTGTGCGTCCGGTCGACCCGACGCACGCTCATCCGCTCCTCGGGGTGCCGCCGGGCGCTCTGCTGAGCTCTCCGCGCTACCACCGTGCGCTGAGAAGTGCCAGCGGGCACTCTCGGGATCTCGCCGCGGTACCACAGCGCGCCTCCGAGTGCCGCCGAGCGCTCTCCCGGTATCGCCACTCGTTGACCCCGCACGTCGGGGTGCCGCCAGGCGCTCTCCCGATATCGCCGCTCCTTCACCACGGTGCTCGGGGTGCCGCCGGGCGCTCTCCTGAGCTCGCAGCGGTACCACCGTGCGCCTCCGAGTGCCGCCGAGCGCTCTCCCGGTATCGCCACTCGTTGACCCCCGCACGTCGGGGTGCCGCCCAGGCGCTCTCCCGATATCGCCGCTCCTTCACCACGGTGCTCGGGGTGCCGCCGGGCGCTCTCCTGAGCTCGCAGCGGTACCACCGTTGCGCCGGCAAGTGCCAGCGGGCACTCTCGGGATCTCGCCGCGGTACCACAGCGCGCCTCCGAGTGCCGCCGAGCGCTCTCCTCCCGATATCGCCGCTCCTTCACCTTGCTTGTCTGGGTGCCGCCGGGCGCTTTCCGAGCTTGCCGCACTACCACCCGTCGCGCCTCCAGGTGCCGCTGTGCGTCCGGTCGACCCGACGCACGCTCATTCCCGCTCCTCGGGGTGCCACCGGGCGCTCTCCCGAGCTCGTCGCGCTACCACCGTGCGCCTCCAGGTGCCGCTGTGCGTCCGGTCCACCCGACGCACG
>NW_027414891.1:0-97208 GCF_964106895.1 Numenius arquata
AGGTTCTGGAGGGTTCTGCAGGGTTCCGTAGGGGCCCGTAGAGTTCCGTAGCGGCTGGTAAAGTTCCGTAGGGCCCTGTGGGGTTCTGTATGGACCTGTAGGGTTCCGTAGGGGCCTGCAGGGTTCCGTAAGTGCCCGCAGGTGTCTGTAGGGTTCCGTCGGGGTCTGTAGGGTTCCGTAGGCACCTGCAGTGTTCTGTAGGAGCCCATAGGGTTTTAGTGAGGTTCCGTTGTGTTGCTAAGGGTCTTGTAGAGTGCTGTCGGGTCCTGGAGTATTCTGTAGGGTTCCAGAGGGCCTCATAGGGTTCCATCGAAATCTATAGGGTTCTCTAGGGGCCCATAGAGTCCCGTAGATTGCCGTAGGGACCTGTAGGGTTGTGTAAGTGCTCGCAGGGGTTGGTAGGAGCTTGTAGGGTTCCATAAGTTTCCAGAGGGTTGTGTAGGGTTCCGTAGGGGCCTGTGGTGTTCCCTAGGGGCCTGTAGAGTCTCGTACGGTTCCGTAGGGTCCTGTAGGTTTCCATAAGCGCCCGCAGAGGTCTGAAGGGGCCCGTACTGTGCCGTAAGGATCCATAGGGTTCCGTAGAGCTTCGTAGGTTCCCTAGAGGCCTGTGGAGTACCGCAGGAGCCAGTAGTGTTCTGTAGGGGCCCGTAGGGTTCCTTCCATAGGAGCTGGCAGTGTTCCGTAGGGTCCTCTAGGGTTGAGTAAGTGCCCGCAGAAGTCTGTAGGAGTCTGTGGGATTCTGTAAGGTTCTGGAGGGTTCTGCAGGGTTCCGTAGGGGCCCTTAGAGTTCCGTAGTGGCTGGTAAAGTTCCGTAGGGCCCTGTGGGGTTCTGTATGGACCTGTAGGGTTCCGTAGGGGCCTGCAGGGTTCCGTAAGTGCCCGCAGGTGTCTGTAGGGTTCCGTCGGGGTCTGTAGGGTTCCGTAGGCACCTGCAGTGTTCTGTAGGAGCCCATAGGGTTTTAGTGAGGTTCCGTTGTGTTGCTAAGGGTCTTGTAGAGTGCTGTCGGGTCCTGGAGTATTCTGTAGGGTTCCAGAGGGCCTCATAGGGTTCCGTCGAAATCTGAAGGGTTCCCTAGGGGCCCGTAGAGTCCCGTAGATTTCCGTAGGGGCCTGTAGGGTTATGTAAGTGCCCGCAGGGGTTGGTAGAAGCTTGTAGGGTGCCATATGTTTCCGGAGGGTTGTGTAGGGTTCCGTAGG
The DNA here is from genome assembly GCF_964106895.1 of Numenius arquata. Classification (NCBI taxonomy): domain Eukaryota; kingdom Metazoa; phylum Chordata; class Aves; order Charadriiformes; family Scolopacidae; genus Numenius; species Numenius arquata. Next base: position 1,198 of record NW_027414891.1, read on the forward strand.
GGCCTGTGGTGTTCCCTAGGGGCCTGTAGAGTCTCGTACAGTTTCGGTAGGGTCCTGTAGGTTTCCATAAGCGCCCGCAGAGGTCTGAAGGGGCCCGTACTGTGCCGTAAGGATCCATAGGGTTCCGTAGAGCTTTGTAGGTTCCCTAGAGGCCTCTGGAGTACCGCAGGAGCCAGTAGTGTTCCGTAGGGTCCTCTAGGGTTGAGTAAGTGCCCGCAGGAGTCTGTAGGAATCCGTGGGATTCTGTAAGGTTCTGGAGGGTTCTGCAGGGTTCTGCAGGGGCCCGTAGAGTTCCATAGTGGCTGGTAAAGTTCCCTAGGGCCCTGTACCGTTCCGTAACTGCCTGCAAGGGTCTTTAGGCTTCCGTAGGGGCTGGTAGGGTTCCATAAAGTTCCGTGGGTTCCTGCAGAGTTCTGCAAGTGCCCGCAAGGGCCTGTAGGGGCCCACAGTGTTTCTGCCAGGTTCCGTAGAGTTCCGTAGGGGCCATATTTTTCTGTAGTGGCTGGTAGTATTCTGTAGGGGTCTGTAGGTTTCCGTAGGCGCCTACAGTGTTCTGTAGGAGCCCATAGGGTTTTAGTGAGGTTCCGTTGTGTTGCTAAGGGTCTTGTAGAGTGCTGTCGGGTCCTGGAGTATTCTGTAGGGTTCCAGAGGGGCTCGTAGGGTTCCATCGAAATCTATAGGGTTCCCTAGGGGCCCATAGAGTCCCGTAGATTTCCGTAGGGACCTGTAGGGTTGTGTAAGTGCCCGCAGAAGTCTGTAGGAGTCTGTGGGATTCTGTAAGGTTCCGGAGGGTTCTGCAGGGTTCCGTAGGGGCCCGTAGAGTTCCGTAGTGGCTGGTAAAGTTCCGTAGGGCCCTGTGGGGTTCTGTATGGACCTGTAGGGTTCCGTAGGGGCCTGCAGGGTTCCGTAAGTGCCCGCAGGTGTCTGTAGGGTTCCGTAGGGGTCTGCAGGGTTCCGTAGGCACCTGCAGTGTTCTGTAGGAGCCCATAGGGTTTTAGTGAGGTTCCGTTGTGTTGCTAAGGGTCTTGTAGAGTGCTGTCGGGTCCTGGAGTATTCTGTAGGGTTCCAGAGGGCCTCATAGGGTTCCATCGAAATCTATAGGGTTCCCTAGGGGCCCATAGAGTCCCGTAGATTTCCGTAGGGACCTGTAGGGTTGTGTAAGTGCTCGCAGGGGTTGGTAGGAGCTTGTAGGGTTCCATAAGTTTCCAGAGGGTTGTGTAGGGTTCCGTAGGGGCCTGTGGTGTTCCCTAGGGGCCTGTAGAGTCTCGTACAGTTCCGTAGGGGCCTGTGGTGTTCCCTAGGGGCCTGTAGAGTCTCGTACAGTTCCGTAGGGTCCTGTAGGTTTCCATAAGCGCCCGCAGAGGTCTGAATGGGCCCGTACTGTGCCGTAAGGATCCATAGGGTTCCGTAGAGCTTCGTAGGTTCCCTAGAGGCCTGTGGAGTACTGCAGGAGCCAGTAGTGTTCTGTAGGGGCCCGTAGGGTTCCTTCCATAGGAGCTGGCAGTGTTCCGTAGGGTCCTCTAGGGTTGAGTAAGTGCCCGCAGGAGTCTGTAGGAGTCTGTGGGATTCTGTAAGGTTCTGGAGGGTTCTGCAGGGTTCCGTAGGGGCCCCTAGAGTTCCGTAGTGGCTGGTAAAGTTCCGTAGGGCCCTGTGGGGTTCTGTATGGACCTGTAGGGTTCCGTAGGGGCCTGCAGGGTTCCGTAAGTGCCCGCAGGTGTCTGTAGGGTTCCGTCGGGGTCTGTAGGGTTCCGTAGGCACCTGCAGTGTTCTGTAGGAGCCCATAGGGTTTTAGTGAGGTTCCGTTGTGTTGCTAAGGGTCTTGTAGAGTGCTGTCGGGTCCTGGAGTATTCTGTAGGGTTCCAGAGGGCCTCATAGGGTTCCATCGAAATCTATAGGGTTCTCTAGGGGCCCATAGAGTCCCGTAGATTGCCGTAGGGACCTGTAGGGTTGTGTAAGTGCTCGCAGGGGTTGGTAGGAGCTTGTAGGGTTCCATAAGTTTCCAGAGGGTTGTGTAGGGTTCCGTAGGGGCCTGTGGTGTTCCCTAGGGGCCTGTAGAGTCTCGTACGGTTCCGTAGGGTCCTGTAGGTTTCCATAAGCGCCCGCAGAGGTCTGAAGGGGCCCGTACTGTGCCGTAAGGATCCATAGGGTTCCGTAGAGCTTCGTAGGTTCCCTAGAGGCCTCTGGAGTACCGCAGGAGCCAGTAGTGTTCTGTAGGGGCCCGTAGGGTTCCTTCCATAGGAGCTGGCAGTGTTCCGTAGGGTCCTCTAGGGTTGAGTAAGTGCCCGCAGAAGTCTGTAGGAGTCTGTGGGATTCTGTAAGGTTCTGGAGGGTTCTGCAGGGTTCCGTAGGGGCCCGTAGAGTTCCGTAGTGGCTGGTAAAGTTCCGTAGGGCCCTGTGGGGTTCTGTATGGACCTGTAGGGTTCCGTAGGGGCCTGCAGGGTTCCGTAAGTGCCCGCAGGTGTCTGTAGGGTTCCGTAGGCACCTGCAGTGTTCTGTAGGAGCCCATAGGGTTTTAGTGAGGTTCCGTTGTTTTGCTAAGGGTCTTGTAGAGTGCTGTCGGGTCCTGGAGTATTCTGTAGGGTTCCAGAGGGGCTCGTAGGGTTCCATCGAAATCTATAGGGTTCCCTAGGGGCCCATAGAGTCCCGTAGATTTCCGTAGGGACCTGTAGGGTTGTGTAAGTGCCCGCAGAAGTCTGTAGGAGTCTGTGGGATTCTGTAAGGTTCCGGAGGGTTCTGCAGGGTTCCGTAGGGGCCCGTAGAGTTCCGTAGTGGCTGGTAAAGTTCCGTAGGGCCCTGTGGGGTTCTGTATGGACCTGTAGGGTTCCGTAGGGGCCTGCAGGGTTCCGTAAGTGCCCGCAGGTGTCTGTAGGGTTCCGTAGGGGTCTGCAGGGTTCCGTAGGCACCTGCAGTGTTCTGTAGGAGCCCATAGGGTTTTAGTGAGGTTCCGTTGTGTTGCTAAGGGTCTTGTAGAGTGCTGTCGGGTCCTGGAGTATTCTGTAGGGTTCCAGAGGGCCTCATAGGGTTCCGTCGAAATCTGAAGGGTTCCCTAGGGGCCCGTAGAGTCCCGTAGATTTCCGTAGGGGCCTGTAGGTTTATGTAAGTGCCCGCAGGGGTTGGTAGGAGCTTGTAGGGTGCCATATGTTTCCGGAGGGTTGTGTAGGGTTCCGTAGGGGCCTGTGGTGTTCCCTAGGGGCCTGTAGAGTCTCGTACAGTTTCGATAGGGTCCTGTAGGTTTCCATAAGCACCCGCAGAGGTCTGAAGGGGCCCGTACTGTGCCGTAAGCATCCATAGGGTTCCGTAGAGCTTTGTAGGTTCCCTAGAGGCGTCTGGAGTACCGCAGGAGCCAGTATTGTTCCGTAGGGTCCTCTAGGGTTGAGTAAGTGCCCGCAGGAGTCTGTAGGAATCCGTGGGATTCTGTAAGGTTCTGGAGGGTTCTGCAGGGTTCTGCAGGGGCCCGTAGAGTTCTGTAATGGCTGGTAAAGTTCCGTAGGGCCCTGTACCGTTCCATAACTGCCTGCAAGGGTCTTTAGGCTTCCGTAGGGGCTGGCAGGGTTCCATAAAGTTCCGTGGGTTCCTGCAGAGTTCTGCAAGTGCCCGCAAGGGCCTGTAGGGGCGCACAGTGTTTCTGCCAGGTTCCGTAGAGTTCCGTAGGGGCCATATTTTTCTGTAGTGGCTGGTAGTATTCTGTAGGGGTCTGTAGGTTTCCGTAGGCGCCTACAGTGTTCTGTAGGAGCCCATAGGGTTTTAGTGAGGTTCCGTTGTGTTGCTAAGGGTCTTGTAGAGTGCTGTCGGGTCCTGGAGTATTCTGTAGGGTTCCAGAGGGGCTCGTAGGGTTCCATCGAAATCTATAGGGTTCCCTAGGGGCCCATAGAGTCCCGTAGATTGCCGTAGGGACCTGTAGGGTTGTGTAAGTGCTCGCAGGGGTTGGTAGGAGCTTGTAGGGTTCCATAAGTTTCCAGAGGGTTGTGTAGGGTTCCGTAGGGGCCTGTGGTGTTCCCTAGGGGCCTGTAGAGTCTCGTACGGTTCCGTAGGGGCCTGTGGTGTTCCCTAGGGGCCTGTAGAGTCTCGTACAGTTCCGTAGGGTCCTGTAGGTTTCCATAAGCGCCCGCAGAGGTCTGAAGGGGCCCGTACTGTGCCGTAAGGATCCATAGGGTTCCGTAGAGCTTCGTAGGTTCCCTAGAGGCCTCTGGAGTACCGCAGGAGCCAGTAGTGTTCTGTAGGGGCCCGTAGGGTTCCTTCCATAGGAGCTGGCAGTGTTCCGTAGGGTCCTCTAGGGTTGAGTAAGTGCCCGCAGAAGTCTGTAGGAATCCGTGGGATTCTGTAAGGTTCTGGAGGGTTCTGCAGGGTTCCGTAGGGGCCCGTAGAGTTCCGTAGTGGCTGGTAAAGTTCCCTAGGGCCCTGTACCGTTCCGTAACTGCCTGCAAGGGTCTTTAGGCTTCCGTAGGAGCTGGTAGGGTTCCATAAAGTTCCGTGGGTTCCTGCAGAGTTCTGCAAGTGCCCGCAAGGGCCTGTAGGGGCGCACAGTGTTTCTGCCAGGTTCCGTAGAGTTCCGTAGGGGCCATATTTTTCTGTAGTGACTGGTAGTATTCTGTAAGGGTCTGTAGGTTTCCGTAGGCGCCTACAGTGTTCTGTAGGAGCCCATAGGGTTTTAGTGAGGTTCCGTTGTGTTGCTAAGGGTCTTGTAGAGTGCTGTCGGGTCCTGGAGTATTCTGTAGGGTTCCAGAGGGGCTCGTAGGGTTCCATCGAAATCTATAGGGTTCCCTAGGGGCCCATAGAGTCCCGTAGATTTCCGTAGGGACCTGTAGGGTTGTGTAAGTGCCCGCAGGAATCTGTGGGATTCTGTAAGGTTCTGGAGGGTTCTGCAGGGTTCCGTAGGGGCCCGTAGAGTTCCGTAGTGGCTGGTAAAGTTCCGTAGGGCCCTGTGGGGTTCTGTATGGACCTGTAGGGTTCCGTAGGGGCCTGCAGGGTTCCGTAAGTGCCCGCAAGTGTCTGTAGGGTTCCGTAGGGGTCTGTAGGGTTCCGTAGGCACCTGCAGTGTTCTGTAGGAGCCCATAGGGTTTTAGTGAGGTTCCGTTGTGTTGCTAAGGGTCTTGTAGAGTGCTGTCGGGTCCTGGAGTATTCTGTAGGGTTCCAGAGGGCCTCATAGGGTTCCGTCGAAATCTGAAGGGTTCCCTAGGGGCCCGTGGAGTCCCGTAGATTTCCGTAGGGGCCTGTAGGGTTATGTAAGTGCCTGCAGAGGTTGGTAGGAGCTTGTAGGGTGCCATATGTTTCCGGAGGGTTGTGTAGGGTTCCGTAGGGGCCTGTGGTGTTCCCTAGGGGCCTGTAGAGTCTCGTACAGTTTCGGTAGGGTCCTGTAGGTTTCCATAAGCGCCCGCAGAGGTCTGAAGGGGCCCGTACTGTGCCGTAAGGATCCATAGGGTTCCGTAGAGCTTTGTAGGTTCCCTAGAGGCCTCTGGAGTACCGCAGGAGCCAGTAGTGTTCCGTAGGGTCCTCTAGGGTTGAGCAAGTGCCCGCAGGAGTCTGTAGGAATCCGTGGGATTCTGTAAGGTTCTGGAGGGTTCTGCAGGGTTCCGCAGGGGCCCGTAGAGTTCCATAGTGGCTGGTAAAGTTCCCTAGGGCCCTGTACCGTTCCGTAACTGCCTGCAAGGGTCTTTAGGCTTCCGTAGGGGCTGGTAGGGTTCCATAAAGTTCCGTGGGTTCCTGCAGAGTTCTGCAAGTGCCCGCAAGGGCCTGTAGGGGCGCACAGTGTTTCTGCCAGGTTCCGTAGAGTTCCGTAGGGGCCATATTTTTCTGTAGTGGCTGGTAGTATTCTGTAGGGGTCTGTAGGTTTCCGTAGGCACCTACAGTGTTCTGTAGGAGCCCATAGGGTTTTAGTGAGGTTTCGTTGTGTTGCTAAGGGTCTTGTAGAGTGCTGTCGGGTCCTGGAGTATTCTGTAGGGTTCCAGAGGGGCTCGTAGGGTTCCGTCGAAATCTATAGGGTTCCCTAGGGGCCCATAGAGTCCCGTAGATTTCCGTAGGGACCTGTAGGGTTGTGTAAGTGCCCGCAGAAGTCTGTAGGAGTCTGTGGGATTCTGTAAGGTTCTGGAGGGTTCTGCGGGGTTCCGTAGGGGCCCGTAGAGTTCCGTAGTGGCTGGTAAAGTTCCGTAGGGCCCTGTGGGGTTCTGTATGGACCTGTAGGGTTCCGTAGGGGCCTGCAGGGTTCCGTAAGTGCCCGCAGGTGTCTGTAGGGTTCCGTCGGGGTCTGTAGGGTTCCGTAGGCACCTGCAGTGTTCTGTAGGAGCCCATAGGGTTTTAGTGAGGTTCCGTTGTGTTGCTAAGGGTCTTGTAGAGTGCTGTCGGGTCCTGGAGTATTCTGTAGGGTTCCAGAGGGCCTCATAGGGTTCCATCGAAATCTATAGGGTTCCCTAGGGGCCCATAGAGTCCCGTAGATTTCCGTAGGGACCTGTAGGGTTGTGTAAGTGCTCGCAGGGGTTGGTAGGAGCTTGTAGGGTTCCATAAGTTTCCAGAGGGTTGTGTAGGGTTCCGTAGGGGCCTGTGGTGTTCCCTAGGGGCCTGTAGAGTCTCGTACGGTTCCGTAGGGGCCTGTGGTGTTCTCTAGGGGCCTGTAGAGTCTCGTACAGTTCCGTAGGGTCCTGTAGGTTTCCATAAGTGCCCGCAGAGGTCTGAAGGGGCCCGTACTGTGCCGTAAGGATCCATAGGGTTCCGTAGAGCTTTGTAGGTTCCCTAGAGGCCTGTGGAGTACCGCAGGAGCCAGTAGTGTTCTGTAGGGGCCCGTAGGGTTCCTTCCATAGGAGCTGGCAGTGTTCCGTAGGGTCCTCTAGGGTTGAGTAAGTGCCCGCAGGAGTCTGTAGGAATCCGTGGGATTCTGTAAGGTTCTGGAGGGTTCTGCAGGGTTCCGTAGGGGCCCGTAGAGTTCCGTAGTGGCTGGTAAAGTTCCCTAGGGCCCTGTACCGTTCCGTAACTGCCTGCAAGGGTCTTTAGGCTTCTGTAGGGGCTGGTAGGGTTCCATAAAGTTCCGTGGGTTCCTGCAGAGTTCTGCAAGTGCCCGCAAGGGCCTGTAGGGGCGCACAGTGTTTCTGCCAGGTTCCGTAGAGTTCCGTAGGGGCCATATTTTTCTGTAGTGACTGGTAGTATTCTGTAAGGGTCTGTAGGTTTCCGTAGGCGCCTACAGTGTTCTGTAGGAGCCCATAGGGTTTTAGTGAGGTTCCGTTGTGTTGCTAAGGGTCTTGTAGAGTGCTGTCGGGTCCTGGAGTATTCTGTAGGGTTCCAGAGGGGCTCGTAGGGTTCCATCGAAATCTATAGGGTTCCCTAGGGGCCCATAGAGTCCCGTAGATTTCCGTAGGGACCTGTAGGGTTGTGTAAGTGCCCGCAGGAATCTGTGGGATTCTGTAAGGTTCCGGAGGGTTCTGCAGGGTTCCGTAGGGGCCCGTAGAGTTCCGTAGCGGCTGGTAAAGTTCCGTAGGGCCCTGTGGGGTTCTGTATGGACCTGTAGGGTTCCGTAGGGGCCTGCAGGGTTCCGTAATTGCCCGCAGGTGTCTGTAGGGTTCCGTAGGGGTCTGTAGGGTTCCGTAGGCACCTGCAGTGTTCTGTAGGAGCCCATAGGGTTTTAGTGAGGTTCCGTTGTGTTGCTAAGGGTCTTGTAGAGTGCTGTCGGGTCCTGGAGTATTCTGTAGGGTTCCAGAGGGCCTCATAGGGTTCCGTCGAAATCTGAAGGGTTCCCTAGGGGCCCGTAGAGTCCCGTAGATTTCCGTAGGGGCCTGTAGGGTTATGTAAGTGCCCGCAGAGGTTGGTAGGAGCTTGTAGGGTGCCATATGTTTCCGGAGGGTTGTGTAGGGTTCCGTAGGGGCCTGTGGTGTTCCCTAGGGGCCTGTAGAGTCTCGTACAGTTTCGGTAGGGTCCTGTAGGTTTCCATAAGCGCCCGCAGAGGTCTGAAGGGGCCCGTACTGTGCCGTAAGGATCCATAGGGTTCCGTAGAGCTTTGTAGGTTCCCTAGAGGCCTCTGGAGTACCGCAGGAGCCAGTAGTGTTCCGTAGGGTCCTCTAGGGTTGAGTAAGTGCCCGCAGGAGTCTGTAGGAATCCGTGGGATTCTGTAAGGTTCTGGAGGGTTCTGCAGGGTTCCGCAGGGGCCCGTAGAGTTCCATAGTGGCTGGTAAAGTTCCCTAGGGCCCTGTACCGTTCCGTAACTGCCTGCAAGGGTCTTTAGGCTTCCGTAGGGGCTGGTAGGGTTCCATAAAGTTCCGTGGGTTCCTGCAGAGTTCTGCAAGTGCCGGCAAGGGCCTGTAGGGGTGCACAGTGTTTCTGCCAGGTTCCGTAGAGTTCCGTAGGGGCCATATTTTTCTGTAGTGACTGGTAGTATTCTGTAAGGGTCTGTAGGTTTCCGTAGGCGCCTACAGTGTTCTGTAGGAGCCCATAGGGTTTTAGTGAGGTTCCGTTGTGTTGCTAAGGGTCTTGTAGAGTGCTGTCGGGTCCTGGAGTATTCTGTAGGGTTCCAGAGGGCCTCATAGGGTTCCGTCGAAATCTGAAGGGTTCCCTAGGGGCCCGTAGAGTCCCGTAGATTTCCGTAGGGGCCTGTAGGGTTATGTAAGTGCCCGCAGGGGTTGGTAGGAGCTTGTAGGGTGCCATATGTTTCTGGAGGGTTGTGTAGGGTTCCGTAGGGGCCTGTGGTGTTCCCTAGGGGCCTGTAGAGTCTCGTACAGTTTCGGTAGGGTCCTGTAGGTTTCCATAAGCGCCCGCAGAGGTCTGAAGGGGCCCGTACTGTGCCGTAAGGATCCATAGGGTTCCGTAGAGCTTTGTAGGTTCCCTAGAGGCCTCTGGAGTACCGCAGGAGCCAGTAGTGTTCCGTAGGGTCCTCTAGGGTTGAGTAAGTGCCCGCAGGAGTCTGTAGGAATCCGTGGGATTCTGTAAGGTTCTGGAGGGTTCTGCAGGGTTCCGCAGGGGCCCGTAGAGTTCCATAGTGGCTGGTAAAGTTCCCTAGGGCCCTGTACCGTTCCGTAACTGCCTGCAAGGGTCTTTAGGCTTCCGTAGGGGCTGGTAGGGTTCCATAAAGTTCCGTGGGTTCCTGCAGAGTTCTGCAAGTGCCCGCAAGGGCCTGTAGGGGCCCACAGTGTTTCTGCCAGGTTCCGTAGAGTTCCGTAGGGGCCATATTTTTCTGTAGTGGCTGGTAGTATTCTGTAGGGGTCTGTAGGGTTCCGTAGGCGCCTACAGTGTTCTGTAGGAGCCCATAGGGTTTTAGTGAGGTTCCGTTGTGTTGCTAAGGGTCTTGTAGAGTGCTGTTGGGTCCTGGAGTATTCTGTAGGGTTCCAGAGGGGCTCGTAGGGTTCCATCGAAATCTATAGGGTTCCCTAGGGGCCCATAGAGTCCCGTAGATTTCCGTAGGGACCTGTAGGGTTGTGTAAGTGCCCGCAGAAGTCTGTAGGAGTCTGTGGGATTTTGTAAGGTTCTGGAGGGTTCTGCAGGGTTCCGTAGGGGCCCGTAGAGTTCCGTAGTGGCTGGTAAAGTTCCGTAGGGCCCTGTGGGGTTCTGTATGGACCTGTAGGGTTCCGTAGGGGCCTGCAGGGTTCCGTAAGTGCCCACAGGTGTCTGTAGGGTTCCGTCGGGGTCTGTAGGGTTCCGTAGGCACCTGCAGTGTTCTGTAGGAGCCCATAGGGTTTTAGTGAGGTTCCGTTGTGTTGCTAAGGGTCTTGTAGAGTGCTGTCGGGTCCTGGAGTATTCTGTAGGGTTCCAGAGGGCCTCATAGGGTTCCATCGAAATCTATAGGGTTCCCTAGGGGCCCATAGAGTCCCGTAGATTGCTGTAGGGACCTGTAGGGTTGTGTAAGTGCTCGCAGGGGTTGGTAGGAGCTTGTAGGGTTCCATAAGTTTCCAGAGGGTTGTGTAGGGTTCCGTAGGGGCCTGTGGTGTTCCCTAGGGGCCTGTAGAGTCTCGTACGGTTCCGTAGGGGCCTGTGGTGTTCCCTAGGGGCCTGTAGAGTCTCGTACAGTTCCGTAGGGTCCTGTAGGTTTCCATAAGCGCCCGCAGAGGTCTGAAGGGGCCCGTACTGTGCCGTAAGGATCCATAGGGTTCCGTAGAGCTTCGTAGGTTCCCTAGAGGCCTCTGGAGTACCGCAGGAGCCAGTAGTGTTCTGTAGGGGCCCGTAGGGTTCCTTCCATAGGAGCTGGCAGTGTTCCGTAGGGTCCTCTAGGGTTGAGTAAGTGCCCGCAGAAGTCTGTAGGAGTCTGTGGGATTCTGTAAGGTTCTGGAGGGTTCTGCAGGGTTCCGTAGGGGCCCGTAGAGTTCCGTAGTGGCTGGTAAAGTTCCGTAGGGCCCTGTGGGGTTCTGTATGGACCTGTAGGGTTCCGTAGGGGCCTGCAGGGTTCCGTAAGTGCCCGCAGGTGTCTGTAGGGTTCCGTAGGCACCTGCAGTGTTCTGTAGGAGCCCATAGGGTTTTAGTGAGGTTCCGTTGTGTTGCTAAGGGTCTTGTAGAGTGCTGTCGGGTCCTGGAGTATTCTGTAGGGTTCCAGAGGGCCTCATAGGGTTCCGTCGAAATCTGAAGGGTTCCCTAGGGGCCCGTAGAGTCCCGTAGATTTCCGTAGGGGCCTGTAGGGTTATGTAAGTGCCCGCAGGGGTTGGTAGGAGCTTGTAGGGTGCCATATGTTTCCGGAGGGTTGTGTAGGGTTCCGTAGGGGCCTGTGGTGTTCCCTAGGGGCCTGTAGAGTCTCGTACAGTTTCGGTAGGGTCCTGTAGGTTTCCATAAGCGCCCGCAGAGGTCTGAAGGGGCCCGTACTGTGCCGTAAGGATCCATAGGGTTCCGTAGAGCTTTGTAGGTTCCCTAGAGGCCTCTGGAGTACCGCAGGAGCCAGTAGTGTTCCGTAGGGTCCTCTAGGGTTGAGTAAGTGCCCGCAGGAGTCTGTAGGAATCCGTGGGATTCTGTAAGGTTCTGGAGGGTTCTGCAGGGTTCCGCAGGGGCCCGTAGAGTTCCATAGTGGCTGGTAAAGTTCCCTAGGGCCCTGTACCGTTCCGTAACTGCCTGCAAGGGTCTTTAGGCTTCCGTAGGGGCTGGTAGGGTTCTATAAAGTTCCGTGGGTTCCTGCAGAGTTCTGCAAGTGCCCGCAAGGGCCTGTAGGGGCGCACAGTGTTTCTGCCAGGTTCCGTAGAGTTCCGTAGGGGCCATATTTTTCTGTAGTGGCTGGTAGTATTCCGTAGGGGTCTGTAGGGTTCCGTAGGCGCCTACAGTGTTCTGTAGGAGCCCATAGGGTTTTAGTGAGGTTCCGTTGTGTTGCTAAGGGTCTTGTAGAGTGCTGTCGGGTCCTGGAGTATTCTGTAGGGTTCCAGAGGGGCTCGTAGGGTTCCATCGAAATCTATAGGGTTCCCTAGGGGCCCATAGAGTCCCGTAGATTTCCGTAGGGACCTGTAGGGTTGTGTAAGTGCCCGCAGAAGTCTGTAGGAGTCTGTGGGATTTTGTAAGGTTCTGGAGGGTTCTGCAGGGTTCCGTAGGGGCCCGTAGAGTTCCGTAGCGGCTGGTAAAGTTCCGTAGGGCCCTGTGGGGTTCTGTATGGACCTGTAGGGTTCCGTAGGGGCCTGCAGGGTTCCGTAAGTGCCCGCAGGTGTCTGTAGGGTTCCGTCGGGGTCTGTAGGGTTCCGTAGGCACCTGCAGTGTTCTGTAGGAGCCCATAGGGTTTTAGTGAGGTTCCGTTGTGTTGCTAAGGGTCTTGTAGAGTGCTGTCGGGTCCTGGAGTATTCTGTAGGGTTCCAGAGGGCCTCATAGGGTTCCATCGAAATCTATAGGGTTCCCTAGGGGCCCATAGAGTCCCGTAGATTTCCGTAGGGACCTGTAGGGTTGTGTAAGTGCTCGCAGGGGTTGGTAGGAGCTTGTAGGGTTCCATAAGTTTCCAGAGGGTTGTGTAGGGTTCCGTAGGGGCCTGTGGTGTTCCCTAGGGGCCTGTAGAGTCTCATACGGTTCCGTAGGGGCCTGTGGTGTTCCCTAGGGGCCTGTAGAGTCTCGTACAGTTCCGTAGGGTCCTGTAGGTTTCCATAAGCGCCCGCAGAGGTCTGAAGGGGCCCGTACTGTGCCGTAAGGATCTATAGGGTTCCGTAGAGCTTCGTAGGTTCCCTAGAGGCCTGTGGAGTACCGCAGGAGCCAGTAGTGTTCTGTAGGGGCCCGTAGGGTTCCTTCCATAGGAGCTGGCAGTGTTCCGTAGGGTCCTCTAGGGTTGAGTAAGTGCCCGCAGAAGTCTGTAGGAGTCTGTGGGATTCTGTAAGGTTCTGGAGGGTTCTGCAGGGTTCCGTAGGGGCCCCTAGAGTTCCGTAGTGGCTGGTAAAGTTCCGTAGGGCCCTGTGGGGTTCTGTATGGACCTGTAGGGTTCCGTAGGGGCCTGCAGGGTTCCGTAAGTGCCCGCAGGTGTCTGTAGGGTTCCGTAGGCACCTGCAGTGTTCTGTAGGAGCCCATAGGGTTTTAGTGAGGTTCCGTTGTGTTGCTAAGGGTCTTGTAGAGTGCTGTCGGGTCCTGGAGTATTCTGTAGGGTTCCAGAGGGCCTCATAGGGTTCCATCGAAATCTATAGGGTTCCCTAGGGGCCCATAGAGTCCCGTAGATTGCTGTAGGGACCTGTAGGGTTGTGTAAGTGCTCGCAGGGGTTGGTAGGAGCTTGTAGGGTTCCATAAGTTTCCAGAGGGTTGTGTAGGGTTCCGTAGGGGCCTGTGGTGTTCCCTAGGGGCCTGTAGAGTCTCGTACGGTTCCGTAGGGGCCTGTGGTGTTCCCTAGGGGCCTGTAGAGTCTCGTACAGTTCCGTAGGGTCCTGTAGGTTTCCATAAGCGCCCGCAGAGGTCTGAAGGGGCCCGTACTGTGCCGTAAGGATCCATAGGGTTCCGTAGAGCTTCGTAGGTTCCCTAGAGGCCTCTGGAGTACCGCAGGAGCCAGTAGTGTTCTGTAGGGGCCCGTAGGGTTCCTTCCATAGGAGCTGGCAGTGTTCCGTAGGGTCCTCTAGGGTTGAGTAAGTGCCCGCAGAAGTCTGTAGGAGTCTGTGGGATTCTGTAAGGTTCTGGAGGGTTCTGCAGGGTTCCGTAGGGGCCCGTAGAGTTCCGTAGTGGCTGGTAAAGTTCCGTAGGGCCCTGTGGGGTTCTGTATGGACCTGTAGGGTTCCGTAGGGGCCTGCAGGGTTCCGTAAGTGCCCGCAGGTGTCTGTAGGGTTCCGTAGGCACCTGCAGTGTTCTGTAGGAGCCCATAGGGTTTTAGTGAGGTTCCGTTGTGTTGCTAAGGGTCTTGTAGAGTGCTGTCGGGTCCTGGAGTATTCTGTAGGGTTCCAGAGGGCCTCATAGGGTTCCGTCGAAATCTGAAGGGTTCCCTAGGGGCCCGTAGAGTCCCGTAGATTTCCGTAGGGGCCTGTAGGGTTATGTAAGTGCCCGCAGGGGTTGGTAGGAGCTTGTAGGGTGCCATATGTTTCCGGAGGGTTGTGTAGGGTTCCGTAGGGGCCTGTGGTGTTCCCTAGGGGCCTGTAGAGTCTCGTACAGTTTCGGTAGGGTCCTGTAGGTTTCCATAAGCGCCCGCAGAGGTCTGAAGGGGCCCGTACTGTGCCGTAAGGATCCATAGGGTTCCGTAGAGCTTTGTAGGTTCCCTAGAGGCCTCTGGAGTACCGCAGGAGCCAGTAGTGTTCCGTAGGGTCCTCTAGGGTTGAGTAAGTGCCCGCAGGAGTCTGTAGGAATCCGTGGGATTCTGTAAGGTTCTGGAGGGTTCTGCAGGGTTCCGCAGGGGCCCGTAGAGTTCCATAGTGGCTGGTAAAGTTCCCTAGGGCCCTGTACCGTTCCGTAACTGCCTGCAAGGGTCTTTAGGCTTCCGTAGGGGCTGGTAGGGTTCTATAAAGTTCCGTGGGTTCCTGCAGAGTTCTGCAAGTGCCCGCAAGGGCCTGTAGGGGCCCACAGTGTTTCTGCCAGGTTCCGTAGAGTTCCGTAGGGGCCATATTTTTCTGTAGTGGCTGGTAGTATTCCGTAGGGGTCTGTAGGGTTCCGTAGGCGCCTACAGTGTTCTGTAGGAGCCCATAGGGTTTTAGTGAGGTTCCGTTGTGTTGCTAAGGGTCTTGTAGAGTGCTGTCGGGTCCTGGAGTATTCTGTAGGGTTCCAGAGGGGCTCGTAGGGTTCCATCGAAATCTATAGGGTTCCCTAGGGGCCCATAGAGTCCCGTAGATTTCCGTAGGGACCTGTAGGGTTGTGTAAGTGCCCGCAGAAGTCTGTAGGAGTCTGTGGGATTTTGTAAGGTTCTGGAGGGTTCTGCAGGGTTCCGTAGGGGCCCCTAGAGTTCCGTAGTGGCTGGTAAAGTTCCGTAGGGCCCTGTGGGGTTCTGTATGGACCTGTAGGGTTCCGTAGGGGCCTGCAGGGTTCCGTAAGTGCCCGCAGGTGTCTGTAGGGTTCCGTCGGGGTCTGTAGGGTTCCGTAGGCACCTGCAGTGTTCTGTAGGAGCCCATAGGGTTTTAGTGAGGTTCCGTTGTGTTGCTAAGGGTCTTGTAGAGTGCTGTCGGGTCCTGGAGTATTCTGTAGGGTTCCAGAGGGCCTCATAGGGTTCCATCGAAATCTATAGGGTTCCCTAGGGGCCCATAGAGTCCCGTAGATTGCTGTAGGGACCTGTAGGGTTGTGTAAGTGCTCGCAGGGGTTGGTAGGAGCTTGTAGGGTTCCATAAGTTTCCAGAGGGTTGTGTAGGGTTCCGTAGGGGCCTGTGGTGTTCCCTAGGGGCCTGTAGAGTCTCGTACGGTTCCGTAGGGGCCTGTGGTGTTCCCTAGGGGCCTGTAGAGTCTCGTACAGTTCCGTAGGGTCCTGTAGGTTTCCATAAGCGCCCGCAGAGGTCTGAAGGGGCCCGTACTGTGCCGTAAGGATCCATAGGGTTCCGTAGAGCTTCGTAGGTTCCCTAGAGGCCTCTGGAGTACCGCAGGAGCCAGTAGTGTTCTGTAGGGGCCCGTAGGGTTCCTTCCATAGGAGCTGGCAGTGTTCCGTAGGGTCCTCTAGGGTTGAGTAAGTGCCCGCAGAAGTCTGTAGGAGTCTGTGGGATTCTGTAAGGTTCTGGAGGGTTCTGCAGGGTTCCGTAGGGGCCCCTAGAGTTCCGTAGTGGCTGGTAAAGTTCCGTAGGGCCCTGTGGGGTTCTGTATGGACCTGTAGGGTTCCGTAGGGGCCTGCAGGGTTCCGTAAGTGCCCGCAGGTGTCTGTAGGGTTCCGTAGGCACCTGCAGTGTTCTGTAGGAGCCCATAGGGTTTTAGTGAGGTTCCGTTGTGTTGCTAAGGGTCTTGTAGAGTGCTGTCGGGTCCTGGAGTATTCTGTAGGGTTCCAGAGGGCCTCATAGGGTTCCGTCGAAATCTGAAGGGTTCCCTAGGGGCCCGTAGAGTCCCGTAGATTTCCGTAGGGGCCTGTAGGGTTATGTAAGTGCCCACAGGGGTTGGTAGGAGCTTGTAGGGTGCCATATGTTTCCGGAGGGTTGTGTAGGGTTCCGTAGGGGCCTGTGGTGTTCCCTAGGGGCCTGTAGAGTCTCGTACAGTTTCGGTAGGGTCCTGTAGGTTTCCATAAGCGCCCGCAGAGGTCTGAAGGGGCCCGTACTGTGCCGTAAGGATCCATAGGGTTCCGTAGAGCTTTGTAGGTTCCCTAGAGGCCTCTGGAGTACCGCAGGAGCCAGTAGTGTTCCGTAGGGTCCTCTAGGGTTGAGTAAGTGCCCGCAGGAGTCTGTAGGAATCCGTGGGATTCTGTAAGGTTCTGGAGGGTTCTGCAGGGTTCCGCAGGGGCCCGTAGAGTTCCATAGAGGCTGGTAAAGTTCCCTAGGGCCCTGTACCGTTCCGTAACTGCCTGCAAGGGTCTTTAGGCTTCCGTAGGGGCTGGTAGGGTTCTATAAAGTTCCGTGGGTTCCTGCAGAGTTCTGCAAGTGCCCGCAAGGGCCTGTAGGGGCCCACAGTGTTTCTGCCAGGTTCCGTAGAGTTCCGTAGGGGCCATATTTTTCTGTAGTGGCTGGTAGTATTCCGTAGGGGTCTGTAGGGTTCCGTAGGCGCCTACAGTGTTCTGTAGGAGCCCATAGGGTTTTAGTGAGGTTCCGTTGTGTTGCTAAGGGTCTTGTAGAGTGCTGTCGGGTCCTGGAGTATTCTGTAGGGTTCCAGAGGGGCTCGTAGGGTTCCATCGAAATCTATAGGGTTCCCTAGGGGCCCATAGAGTCCCGTAGATTTCCGTAGGGACCTGTAGGGTTGTGTAAGTGCCCGCAGAAGTCTGTAGGAGTCTGTGGGATTTTGTAAGGTTCTGGAGGGTTCTGCAGGGTTCCGTAGGGGCCCCTAGAGTTCCGTAGTGGCTGGTAAAGTTCCGTAGGGCCCTGTGGGGTTCTGTATGGACCTGTAGGGTTCCGTAGGGGCCTGCAGGGTTCCGTAAGTGCCCGCAGGTGTCTGTAGGGTTCCGTCGGGGTCTGTAGGGTTCCGTAGGCACCTGCAGTGTTCTGTAGGAGCCCATAGGGTTTTAGTGAGGTTCCGTTGTGTTGCTAAGGGTCTTGTAGAGTGCTGTCGGGTCCTGGAGTATTCTGTAGGGTTCCAGAGGGCCTCATAGGGTTCCATCGAAATCTATAGGGTTCCCTAGGGGCCCATAGAGTCCCGTAGATTGCTGTAGGGACCTGTAGGGTTGTGTAAGTGCTCGCAGGGGTTGGTAGGAGCTTGTAGGGTTCCATAAGTTTCCAGAGGGTTGTGTAGGGTTCCGTAGGGGCCTGTGGTGTTCCCTAGGGGCCTGTAGAGTCTCATACGGTTCCGTAGGGGCCTGTGGTGTTCTCTAGGGGCCTGTAGAGTCTCGTACAGTTCCGTAGGGTCCTGTAGGTTTCCATAAGCGCCCGCAGAGGTCTGAAGGGGCCCGTACTGTGCCGTAAGGATCTATAGGGTTCCGTAGAGCTTCGTAGGTTCCCTAGAGGCCTGTGGAGTACCGCAGGAGCCAGTAGTGTTCTGTAGGGGCCCGTAGGGTTCCTTCCATAGGAGCTGGCAGTGTTCCGTAGGGTCCTCTAGGGTTGAGTAAGTGCCCGCAGAAGTCTGTAGGAGTCTGTGGGATTCTGTAAGGTTCTGGAGGGTTCTGCAGGGTTCCGTAGGGGCCCCTAGAGTTCCGTAGTGGCTGGTAAAGTTCCGTAGGGCCCTGTGGGGTTCTGTATGGACCTGTAGGGTTCCGTAGGGGCCTGCAGGGTTCCGTAAGTGCCCGCAGGTGTCTGTAGGGTTCCGTAGGCACCTGCAGTGTTCTGTAGGAGCCCATAGGGTTTTAGTGAGGTTCTGTTGTGTTGCTAAGGGTCTTGTAGAGTGCTGTCGGGTCCTGGAGTATTCTGTAGGGTTCCAGAGGGCCTCATAGGGTTCCGTCGAAATCTGAAGGGTTCCCTAGGGGCCCGTAGAGTCCCGTAGATTTCCGTAGGGGCCTGTAGGGTTATGTAAGTGCCCGCAGGGGTTGGTAGGAGCTTGTAGGGTGCCATATGTTTCCGGAGGGTTGTGTAGGGTTCCGTAGGGGCCTGTGGTGTTCCCTAGGGGCCTGTAGAGTCTCGTACAGTTTCGGTAGGGTCCTGTAGGTTTCCATAAGCGCCCGCAGAGGTCTGAAGGGGCCCGTACTGTGCCGTAAGGATCCATAGGGTTCCGTAGAGCTTTGTAGGTTCCCTAGAGGCCTCTGGAGTACCGCAGGAGCCAGTAGTGTTCCGTAGGGTCCTCTAGGGTTGAGTAAGTGCCCGCAGGAGTCTGTAGGAATCCGTGGGATTCTGTAAGGTTCTGGAGGGTTCTGCAGGGTTCCGCAGGGGCCCGTAGAGTTCCATAGTGGCTGGTAAAGTTCCCTAGGGCCCTGTACCGTTCCGTAACTGCCTGCAAGGGTCTTTAGGCTTCCGTAGGGGCTGGTAGGGTTCCATAAAGTTCCGTGGGTTCCTGCAGAGTTCTGCAAGTGCCCGCAAGGGCCTGTAGGGGCCCACAGTGTTTCTGCCAGGTTCCGTAGAGTTCCGTAGGGGCCATATTTTTCTGTAGTGGCTGGTAGTATTCTGTAGGGGTCTGTAGGTTTCCGTAGGCGCCTACAGTGTTCTGTAGGAGCCCATAGGGTTTTAGTGAGGTTCCGTTGTGTTGCTAAGGGTCTTGTAGAGTGCTGTCGGGTCCTGGAGTATTCTGTAGGGTTCCAGAGGGGCTCGTAGGGTTCCATCGAAATCTATAGGGTTCCCTAGGGGCCCATAGAGTCCCGTAGATTTCCGTAGGGACCTGTAGGGTTGTGTAAGTGCCCGCAGAAGTCTGTAGGAGTCTGTGGGATTCTGTAAGGTTCCGGAGGGTTCTGCAGGGTTCCGTAGGGGCCCGTAGAGTTCCGTAGTGGCTGGTAAAGTTCCGTAGGGCCCTGTGGGGTTCTGTATGGACCTGTAGGGTTCCGTAGGGGCCTGCAGGGTTCCATAAGTGCCCGCAGGTGTCTGTAGGGTTCCGTCGGGGTCTGTAGGGTTCCGTAGGCACCTGCAGTGTTCTGTAGGAGCCCATAGGGTTTTAGTGAGGTTCCGTTGTGTTGCTAAGGGTCTTGTAGAGTGCTGTCGGGTCCTGGAGTATTCTGTAGGGTTCCAGAGGGCCTCATAGGGTTCCATCGAAATCTATAGGGTTCCCTAGGGGCCCATAGAGTCCCGTAGATTTCCGTAGGGACCTGTAGGGTTGTGTAAGTGCTCGCAGGGGTTGGTAGGAGCTTGTAGGGTTCCATAAGTTTCCAGAGGGTTGTGTAGGGTTCCGTAGGGGCCTGTGGTGTTCCCTAGGGGCCTGTAGAGTCTCGTACGGTTCCGTAGGGGCCTGTGGTGTTCCCTAGGGGCCTGTAGAGTCTCGTACAGTTCCGTAGGGTCCTGTAGGTTTCCATAAGCGCCCGCAGACATCTGAAGGGGCCCGTACTGTGCCGTAAGGATCCATAGGGTTCCGTAGAGCTTCGTAGGTTCCCTAGAGGCCTCTGGAGTACCGCAGGAGCCAGTAGTGTTCTGTAGGGGCCCGTAGGGTTCCTTCCATAGGAGCTGGCAGTGTTCCGTAGGGTCCTCTAGGGTTGAGTAAGTGCCCGCAGAAGTCTGTAGGAGTCTGTGGGATTCTGTAAGGTTCTGGAGGGTTCTGCAGGGTTCCGTAGGGGCCCTTAGAGTTCCGTAGTGGCTTGTAAAGTTCCGTAGGGCCCTGTGGGGTTCTGTATGGACCTGTAGGGTTCCGTAGGGGCCTGCAGGGTTCCGTAAGTGCCCGCAGGTGTCTGTAGGGTTCCGTCGGGGTCTGTAGGGTTCCGTAGGCACCTGCAGTGTTCTGTAGGAGCCCATAGGGTTTTAGTGAGGTTCCGTTGTGTTGCTAAGGGTCTTGTAGAGTGCTGTTGGGTCCTGGAGTATTCTGTAGGGTTCCAGAGGGCCTCATAGGGTTCCGTCGAAATCTGAAGGGTTCCCTAGGGGCCCGTAGAGTCCCGTAGATTTCCGTAGGGGCCTGTAGGGTTATGTAAGTGCCCGCAGGGGTTGGTAGAAGCTTGTAGGGTGCCATATGTTTCCGGAGGGTTGTGTAGGGTTCCGTAGGGGCCTGTGGTGTTCCCTAGGGGCCTGTAGAGTCTCGTACAGTTTCGGTAGGGTCCTGTAGGTTTCCATAAGCGCCCGCAGAGGTCTGAAGGGGCCCGTACTGTGCCGTAAGGATCCATAGGGTTCCGTAGAGCTTCGTAGGTTCCCTAGAGGCCTGTGGAGTACCGCAGGAGCCAGTAGTGTTCCGTAGGGTCCTCTAGGGTTGAGTAAGTGCCCGCAGGAGACTGTAGGAATCCGTGGGATTCTGTAAGGTTCTGGAGGGTTCTGCAGGGTTCCGCAGGGGCCCGTAGAGTTCCATAGTGGCTGGTAAAGTTCCCTAGGGCCCTGTACCGTTCCGTAACTGCCTGCAAGGGTCTTTAGGCTTCCATAGGGGCTGGTAGGGTTCCATAAAGTTCCGTGGGTTCCTGCAGAGTTCTGCAAGTGCCCACAAGGGCCTGTAGGGGCGCACAGTGTTTCTGCCAGGTTCCGTAGAGTTCCGTAGGGGCCATATTTTTCTGTAGTGGCTGGTAGTATTCTGTAGGGGTCTGTAGGTTTCCGTAGGCGCCTACAGTGTTCTGTAGGAGCCCATAGGGTTTTAGTGAGGTTCCGTTGTGTTGCTAAGGGTCTTGTAGAGTGCTGTCGGGTCCTGGAGTATTCTGTAGGGTTCCAGAGGGGCTCGTAGGGTTCCATCGAAATCTATAGGGTTCCCTAGGGGCCCATAGAGTCCCGTAGATTTCTGTAGGGACCTGTAGGGTTGTGTAAGTGCCCGCAGAAGTCTGTAGGAGTCTGTGGGATTCTGTAAGGTTCCGGAGGGTTCTGCAGGGTTCCGTAGGGGCCCGTAGAGTTCCGTAGTGGCTGGTAAAGTTCCGTAGGGCCCTGTGGGGTTCTGTATGGACCTGTAGGGTTCCGTAGGGGCCTGCAGGGTTCCGTAAGTGCCCGCAGGTGTCTGTAGGGTTCCGTCGGGGTCTGTAGGGTTCCGTAGGCACCTGCAGTGTTCTGTAGGAGCCCATAGGGTTTTAGTGAGGTTCCGTTGTGTTGCTAAGGGTCTTGTAGAGTGCTGTCGGGTCCTGGAGTATTCTGTAGGGTTCCAGAGGGCCTCATAGGGTTCCATCGAAATCTATAGGGTTCCCTAGGGGCCCATAGAG
This sequence comes from Numenius arquata, assembly GCF_964106895.1. NCBI lineage: Eukaryota > Metazoa > Chordata > Aves > Charadriiformes > Scolopacidae > Numenius > Numenius arquata. The sequence continues at coordinate 21,800 of NW_027414891.1, forward strand.
TCCCGTAGATTTCCGTAGGGACCTGTAGGGTTATGTAAGTGCCCGCAGGGGTTGGTAGAAGCTTGTAGGGTGCCATATGTTTCCGGAGGGTTGTGTAGGGTTCCGTAGGGGCCTGTGGTGTTCCCTAGGGGCCTGTAGAGTCTCGTACAGTTTCGGTAGGGTCCTGTAGGTTTCCATAAGCGCCCGCAGAGGTCTGAAGGGGCCCGTACTGTGCCGTAAGGATCCATAGGGTTCCGTAGAGCTTTGTAGGTTCCCTAGAGGCCTCTGGAGTACCGCAGGAGCCAGTAGTGTTCCGTAGGGTCCTCTAGGGTTGAGTAAGTGCCCGCAGGAGTCTGTAGGAATCCGTGGGATTCTGTAAGGTTCTGGAGGGTTCTGCAGGGTTCCGTAGGGGCCCCTAGAGTTCCATAGTGGCTGGTAAAGTTCCCTAGGGCCCTGTACCATTCCGTAACTGCCTGCAAGGGTCTTTAGGCTTCCGTAGGGGCTGGTAGGGTTCCATAAAGTTCCGTGGGTTCCTGCAGAGTTCTGCAAGTGCCCGCAAGGGCCTGTAGGGGCCCACAGTGTTTCTGCCAGGTTCCGTAGAGTTCCGTAGGGGCCATATTTTTCTGTAGTGGCTGGTAGTATTCTGTAGGGGTCTGTAGGTTTCCGTAGGCGCCTACAGTGTTCTGTAGGAGCCCATAGGGTTTTAGTGAGGTTCCGTTGTGTTGCTAAGGGTCTTGTAGAGTGCTGTCGGGTCCTGGAGTATTCTGTAGGGTTCCAGAGGGGCTCATAGGGTTCCATCGAAATCTATAGGGTTCCCTAGGGGCCCATAGAGTCCCGTAGATTTCCGTAGGGACCTGTAGGGTTGTGTAAGTGCCCGCAGAAGTCTGTAGGAGTCTGTGGGATTCTGTAAGGTTCCGGAGGGTTCTGCAGGGTTCCGTAGGGGCCCGTAGAGTTCCGTAGTGGCTGGTAAAGTTCCGTAGGGCCCTGTGGGGTTCTGTATGGACCTGTAGGGTTCCGTAGGGGCCTGCAGGGTTCCGTAAGTGCCCGCAGGTGTCTGTAGGGTTCCGTAGGGGTCTGCAGGGTTCCGTAGGCACCTGCAGTGTTCTGTAGGAGCCCATAGGGTTTTAGTGAGGTTCCGTTGTGTTGCTAAGGGTCTTGTAGAGTGCTGTTGGGTCCTGGAGTATTCTGTAGGGTTCCAGAGGGCCTCATAGGGTTCCATCGAAATCTATAGGGTTCCCTAGGGGCCCGTAGAGTCCCGTAGATTTCCGTAGGGACCTGTAGGGTTGTGTAAGTGCTCGCAGGGGTTGGTAGGAGCTTGTAGGGTTCCATAAGTTTCCAGAGGGTTGTGTAGGGTTCCGTAGGGGCCTGTGGTGTTCCCTAGGGGCCTGTAGAGTCTCGTACGGTTCCGTAGGGGCCTGTGGTGTTCCCTAGGGGCCTGTAGAGTCTCGTACAGTTCCGTAGGGTCCTGTAGGTTTCCATAAGTGCCCGCAGAGGTCTGAAGGGGCCCGTACTGTGCCGTAAGGATCCATAGGGTTCCGTAGAGCTTTGTAGGTTCCCTAGAGGCCTGTGGAGTACCGCAGGAGCCAGTAGTGTTCTGTAGGGGCCCGTAGGGTTCCTTCCATAGGAGCTGGCAGTGTTCCGTAGGGTCCTCTAGGGTTGAGTAAGTGCCCGCAGGAGTCTGTAGGAATCCGTGGGATTCTGTAAGGTTCTGGAGGGTTCTGCAGGGTTCCGTAGGGGCCCGTAGAGTTCCGTAGTGGCTGGTAAAGTTCCCTAGGGCCCTGTACCGTTCCGTAACTGCCTGCAAGGGTCTTTAGGCTTCCGTAGGGGCTGGTAGGGTTCCATAAAGTTCCGTGGGTTCCTGCAGAGTTCTGCAAGTGCCCGCAAGGGCCTGTAGGGGCCCACAGTGTTTCTGCCAGGTTCCGTAGAGTTCCGTAGGGGCCATATTTTTCTGTAGTGGCTGGTAGTATTCTGTAGGGGTCTGTAGGTTTCCGTAGGCGCCTACAGTGTTCTGTAGGAGCCCATAGGGTTTTAGTGAGGTTCCGTTGTGTTGCTAAGGGTCTTGTAGAGTGCTGTCGGGTCCTGGAGTATTCTGTAGGGTTCCAGAGGGGCTCGTAGGGTTCCATCGAAATCTATAGGGTTCCCTAGGGGCCCATAGAGTCCCGTAGATTTCCGTAGGGACCTGTAGGGTTGTGTAAGTGCCCGCAGAAGTCTGTAGGAGTCTGTGGGATTCTGTAAGGTTCCGGAGGGTTCTGCAGGGTTCCGTAGGGGCCCCTAGAGTTCCGTAGTGGCTGGTAAAGTTCCGTAGGGCCCTGTGGGGTTCTGTATGGACCTGTAGGGTTCCGTAGGGGCCTGCAGGGTTCCGTAAGTGCCCGCAGGTGTCTGTAGGGTTCCGTAGGCACCTGCAGTGTTCTGTAGGAGCCCATAGGGTTTTAGTGAGGTTCCGTTGTGTTGCTAAGGGTCTTGTAGAGTGCTGTCGGGTCCTGGAGTATTCTGTAGGGTTCCAGAGGGCCTCATAGGGTTCCGTCGAAATCTGAAGGGTTCCCTAGGGGCCCGTAGAGTCCCGTAGATTTCCGTAGGGGCCTGTAGGGTTATGTAAGTGCCCGCAGGGGTTGGTAGGAGCTTGTAGGGTGCCATATGTTTCCGGAGGGTTGTGTAGGGTTCCGTAGGGGCCTGTGGTGTTCCCTAGGGGCCTGTAGAGTCTCGTACAGTTTCGGTAGGGTCCTGTAGGTTTCCATAAGCGCCCGCAGAGGTCTGAAGGGGCCCGTACTGTGCCGTAAGGATCCATAGGGTTCCGTAGAGCTTTGTAGGTTCCCTAGAGGCCTCTGGAGTACCGCAGGAGCCAGTAGTGTTCCGTAGGGTCCTCTAGGGTTGAGTAAGTGCCCGCAGGAGTCTGTAGGAATCCGTGGGATTCTGTAAGGTTCTGCAGGGTTCTGCAGGGTTCCGCAGGGGCCCGTAGAGTTCCATAGTGGCTGGTAAAGTTCCCTAGGGCCCTGTACCGTTCCGTAACTGCCTGCAAGGGTCTTTAGGGTTCCGTGGGGGCTGGTAGGGTTCCATAAAGTTCCGTGGGTTCCTGCAGAGTTCTGCAAGTGCCCGCAAGGGCCTGTAGGGGCGCACAGTGTTTCTGCCAGGTTCCGTAGAGTTCCGTAGGGGCCATATTTTTCTGTAGTGGCTGGTAGTATTCTGTAGGGGTCTGTAGGTTTCCGTAGGCGCCTACAGTGTTCTGTAGGAGCCCATAGGGTTTTAGTGAGGTTCCGTTGTGTTGCTAAGGGTCTTGTAGAGTGCTGTCGGGTCCTGGAGTATTCTGTAGGGTTCCAGAGGGGCTCGTAGGGTTCCATCGAAATCTATAGGGTTCCCTGGGGGCCCATAGAGTCCCGTAGATTTCCGTAGGGACCTGTAGGGTTGTGTAAGTGCCCGCAGAAGTCTGTGGGATTCTGTAAGGTTCTGGAGGGTTCTGCAGGGTTCCGTAGGGGCCCGTAGAGTTCCGTAGCGGCTGGTAAAGTTCCGTAGGGCCCTGTGGGGTTCTGTATGGACCTGTAGGGTTCCGTAGGGGCCTGCAGGGTTTAGTAATTGCCCGCAGGTGTCTGTAGGGTTCCGTAGGGGTCTGTAGGGTTCCGTAGGCACCTGCAGTGTTCTGTAGGAGCCCATAGGGTTTTAGTGAGGTTCCGTTGTGTTGCTAAGGGTCTTGTAGAGTGCTGTCGGGTCCTGGAGTATTCTGTAGGGTTCCAGAGGGCCTCATAGGGTTCCATCGAAATCTATAGGGTTCCCTAGGGGCCCGTAGAGTCCCGTAGATTGCCGTAGGGACCTGTAGGGTTGTGTAAGTGCTCGCAGGGGTTGGTAGGAGCTTGTAGGGTTCCATAAGTTTCCAGAGGGTTGTGTAGGGTTCCGTAGGGGCCTGTGGTGTTCCCTAGGGGCCTGTAGAGTCTCGTACGGTTCCGTAGGGGTCTGTGGTGTTCCCTAGGGGCCTGTAGAGTCTCGTAAAGTTCCGTAGGGTCCTGTAGAGTCTCGTACGGTTCCGTAGGGGCCTGTGGTGTTCCCTAGGGGCCTGTAGAGTCTCGTACAGTTCCGTAGGGTCCTGTAGGTTTCCATAAGCGCCCGCAGAGGTCTGAAGGGGCCCGTAATGTGCCGTAAGGATCCATAGGGATCCGTAGAGCTTTGTAGGTTCCCTAGAGGCCTGTGGAGTACCGCAGGAGCCAGTAGTGTTCTGTAGGGGCCCGTAGGGTTCCTTCCATAGGAGCTGGCAGTGTTCCGTGGGGTCCTCTAGGGTTGAGTAAGTGCCCGCAGAAGTCTGTAGGAGTCTGTGGGATTCTGTAAGGTCCTGGAGGGTTCTGCAGGGTTCCGTAGGGGCCCGTAGAGTTCCGTAGTGGCTGGTAAAGTTCCGTAGGGCCCTGTGGGGTTCTGTATGGACCTGTAGGGTTCCGTAGGGGCCTGCAGGGTTCAGTAAGTGCCCGCAGGTGTCTGTAGGGTTCCGTAGGCACCTGCAGTGTTCTGTAGGAGCCCATAGGGTTTTAGTGAGGTTCCGTTGTGTTGCTAAGGGTCTTGTAGAGTGCTGTCGGGTCCTGGAGTATTCTGTAGGGTTCCAGAGGGCCTCATAGGGTTCCGTCGAAATCTATAGGGTTCCCTAGGGGCCCGTAGAGTCCCGTAGATTGCCGTAGGGACCTGTAGGGTTGTGTAAGTGCTCGCAGGGGTTGGTAGGAGCTTGTAGGGTTCCATAAGTTTCCAGAGGGTTGTGTAGGGTTCCGTAGGGGCCTGTGGTGTTCCCTAGGGGCCTGTAGAGTCTCGTACGGTTCCGTAGGGGCCTGTGGTGTTCCCTAGGGGCCTGTAGAGTCTCGTACAGTTCCGTAGGGTCCTGTAGGTTTCCATAAGCGCCCGCAGAGGTCTGAAGGGGCCCGTACTGTGCCGTAAGGATCCATAGGGATCCGTAGAGCTTTGTAGGTTCCCTAGAGGCCTGTGGAGTACCGCAGGAGCCAGTAGTGTTCTGTAGGGGCCCGTAGGGTTCCTTCCATAGGAGCTGGCAGTGTTCCGTGGGGTCCTCTAGGGTTGAGTAAGTGCCCGCAGAAGTCTGTAGGAGTCTGTGGGATTCTGTAAGGTCCTGGAGGGTTCTGCAGGGTTCCGTAGGGGCCCGTAGAGTTCCGTAGTGGCTGGTAAAGTTCCGTAGGGCCCTGTGGGGTTCTGTATGGACCTGTAGGGTTCCGTAGGGGCCTGCAGGGTTCAGTAAGTGCCCGCAGGTGTCTGTAGGGTTCCGTAGGCACCTGCAGTGTTCTGTAGGAGCCCATAGGGTTTTAGTGAGGTTCCGTTGTGTTGCTAAGGGTCTTGTAGAGTGCTGTCGGGTCCTGGAGTATTCTGTAGGGTTCCAGAGGGCCTCATAGGGTTCCATCGAAATCTATAGGGTTCCCTAGGGGCCCGTAGAGTCCCGTAGATTGCCGTAGGGACCTGTAGGGTTGTGTAAGTGCTCGCAGGGGTTGGTAGGAGCTTGTAGGGTTCCATAAGTTTCCAGAGGGTTGTGTAGGGTTCCGTAGGGGCCTGTGGTGTTCCCTAGGGGCCTGTAGAGTCTCGTACGGTTCCGTAGGGGCCTGTGGTGTTCCCTAGGGGCCTGTAGAGTCTCGTACAGTTCCGTAGGGTCCTGTAGGTTTCCATAAGCGCCCGCAGAGGTCTGAAGGGGCCCGTACTGTGCCGTAAGGATCCATAGGGTTCCGTAGAGCTTCGTAGGTTCCCTAGAGGCCTCTGGAGTACCGCAGGAGCCAGTAGTGTTCTGTAGGGGCCCGTAGGGTTCCTTCCATAGGAGCTGGCAGTGTTCCGTAGGGTCCTCTAGGGTTGAGTAAGTGCCCGCAGAAGTCTGTAGGAGTCTGTGGGATTCTGTAAGGTCCTGGAGGGTTCTGCAGGGTTCCATAGGGGCCCATAGAGTTCCGTAGTGGCTGGTAAAGTTCCGTAGGGCCCTGTGGGGTTCTGTATGGACCTGTAGGGTTCCGTAGGGGCCTGCAGGGTTCCGTAAGTGCCCGCAGGTGTCTGTAGGGTTCCGTAGGCACCTGCAGTGTTCTGTAGGAGCCCATAGGGTTTTAGTGAGGTTCCGTTGTGTTGCTAAGGGTCTTGTAGAGTGCTGTCGGGTCCTGGAGTATTCTGTAGGGTTCCAGAGGGCCTCATAGGGTTCCGTCGAAATCTGAAGGGTTCCCTAGGGGCCCGTAGAGTCCCGTAGATTTCCGTAGGGACCTGTAGGGTTATGTAAGTGCCCGCAGGGGTTGGTAGGAGCTTGTAGGGTGCCATATGTTTCCGGAGGGTTGTGTAGGGTTCCGTAGGGGCCTGTGGTGTTCCCTAGGGGCCTGTAGAGTCTCGTACAGTTTCGGTAGGGTCCTGTAGGTTTCCATAAGCGCCCGCAGAGGTCTGAAGGGGCCCGTACTGTGCCGTAAGGATCCATAGGGTTCCGTAGAGCTTTGTAGGTTCCCTAGAGGCCTCTGGAGTACCGCAGGAGCCAGTAGTGTTCCGTAGGGTCCTCTAGGGTTGAGTAAGTGCCCGCAGGAGTCTGTAGGAATCCGTGGGATTCTGTAAGGTTCTGGAGGGTTCTGCAGGGTTCCGCAGGGGCCCGTAGAGTTCCATAGTGGCTGGTAAAGTTCCCTAGGGCCCTGTACCGTTCCGTAACTGCCTGCAAGGGTCTTTAGGCTTCCGTAGGGGCTGGTAGGGTTCCATAAAGTTCCGTGGGTTCCTGCAGAGTTCTGCAAGTGCCCGCAAGGGCCTGTAGGGGCGCACAGTGTTTCTGCCAGGTTCCGTAGAGTTCCGTAGGGGCCATATTTTTCTGTAGTGGCTGGTAGTATTCTGTAGGGGTCTGTAGGTTTCCGTAGGCGCCTACAGTGTTCTGTAGGAGCCCATAGGGTTTTAGTGAGGTTCCGTTGTGTTGCTAAGGGTCTTGTAGAGTGCTGTCGGGTCCTGGAGTATTCTCTAGGGTTCCAGAGGGGCTCGTAGGGTTCCATCGAAATCTATAGGGTTCCCTGGGGGCCCATAGAGTCCCGTAGATTTCTGTAGGGACCTGTAGGGTTGTGTAAGTGCCCGCAGAAGTCTGTGGGATTCTGTAAGGTTCTGGAGGGTTCTGCAGGGTTCCGTAGGGGCCCGTAGAGTTCCGTAGCGGCTGGTAAAGTTCCGTAGGGCCCTGTGGGGTTCTGTATGGACCTGTAGGGTTCCGTAGGGGCCTGCAGGGTTCCGTAATTGCCCGCAGGTGTCTGTAGGGTTCCGTCGGGGTCTGTAGGGTTCCGTAGGCACCTGCAGTGTTCTGTAGGAGCCCATAGGGTTTTAGTGAGGTTCCGTTGTGTTGCTAAGGGTCTTGTAGAGTGCTGTCGGGTCCTGGAGTATTCTGTAGGGTTCCAGAGGGCCTCATAGGGTTCCATCGAAATCTATAGGGTTCCCTAGGGGCCCGTAGAGTCCCGTAGATTGCCGTAGGGACCTGTAGGGTTGTGTAAGTGCTCGCAGGGGTTGGTAGGAGCTTGTAGGGTTCCATAAGTTTCCAGAGGGTTGTGTAGGGTTCCGTAGGGGCCTGTGGTGTTCCCTAGGGGCCTGTAGAGTCTCGTACGGTTCCGTAGGGGCCTGTGGTGTTCCCTAGGGGCCTGTAAAGTCTCGTACAGTTCCGTAGGGTCCTGTAGGTTTCCATAAGCGCCCGCAGAGGTCTGAAGGGGCCCGTACTGTGCCGTAAGGATCCATAGGGTTCCGTAGAGCTTCGTAGGTTCCCTAGAGGCCTGTGGAGTACCGCAGGAGCCAGTAGTGTTCTGTAGGGGCCCGTAGGGTTCCTTCCATAGGAGCTGGCAGTGTTCCGTAGGGTCCTCTAGGGTTGAGTAAGTGCCCGCAGAAGTCTGTAGGAGTCTGTGGGATTCTGTAAGGTTCTGGAGGGTTCTGCAGGGTTCCGTAGGGGCCCGTAGAGTTCCGTAGTGGCTGGTAAAGTTCCGTAGGGCCCTGTGGGGTTCTGTATGGACCTGTAGGGTTCCGTAGGGGCCTGCAGGGTTCCGTAAGTGCCCGCAGGTGTCTGTAGGGTTCCGTAGGGGTCTGTAGGGTTCCGTAGGCACCTGCAGTGTTCTGTAGGAGCCCATAGGGTTTTAGTGAGGTTCCGTTGTGTTGCTAAGGGTCTTGTAGAGTGCTGTCGGGTCCTGGAGTATTCTGTAGGGTTCCAGAGGGCCTCATAGGGTTCCGTCGAAATCTGAAGGGTTCCCTAGGGGCCCGTAGAGTCCCGTAGATTTCCGTAGGGGCCTGTAGGGTTATGTAAGTGCCCGCAGGGGTTGGTAGGAGCTTGTAGGGTGCCATATGTTTCCGGAGGGTTGTGTAGGGTTCCGTAGGGGCCTGTGGTGTTCCCTAGGGGCCTGTAGAGTCTCGTACAGTTTCGGTAGGGTCCTGTAGGTTTCCATAAGCGCCCGCAGAGGTCTGAAGGGGCCCGTACTGTGCCGTAAGGATCCATAGGGTTCCGTAGAGCTTCGTAGGTTCCCTAGAGGCCTCTGGAGTACCGCAGGAGCCAGTAGTGTTCCGTAGGGTCCTCTAGGGTTGAGTAAGTGCCCGCAGGAGTCTGTAGGAATCCGTGGGATTCTGTAAGGTTCTGGAGGGTTCTGCAGGGTTCCGCAGGGGCCCGTAGAGTTCCATAGTGGCTGGTAAAGTTCCCTAGGGCCCTGTACCGTTCCGTAACTGCCTGCAAGGGTCTTTAGGGTTCCGTGGGGGCTGGTAGGGTTCCATAAAGTTCCGTGGGTTCCTGCAGAGTTCTGCAAGTGCCCGCAAGGGCCTGTAGGGGCGCACAGTGTTTCTGCCAGGTTCCGTAGAGTTCCGTAGGGGCCATATTTTTCTGTAGTGGCTGGTAGTATTCTGTAGGGGTCTGTAGGTTTCCGTAGGCGCCTACAGTGTTCTGTAGGAGCCCATAGGGTTTTAGTGAGGTTCCGTTGTGTTGCTAAGGGTCTTGTAGAGTGCTGTCGGGTCCTGGAGTATTCTGTAGGGTTCCAGAGGGGCTCGTAGGGTTCCATCGAAATCTATAGGGTTCCCTAGGGGCCCATAGAGTCCCGTAGATTTCCGTAGGGACCTGTAGGGTTGTGTAAGTGCCTGCAGAAGTCTGTAGGAGTCTGTGGGATTCTGTAAGGTTCTGGAGGGTTCTGCAGGGTTCCGTAGGGGCCCGTAGAGTTCCGTAGCGGCTGGTAAAGTTCCGTAGGGCCCTGTGGGGTTCTGTATGGACCTGTAGGGTTCCGTAGGGGCCTGCAGGGTTCCGTAAGTGCCCGCAGGTGTCTGTAGGGTTCCGTCGGGGTCTGTAGGGTTCCGTAGGCACCTGCAGTGTTCTGTAGGAGCCCATAGGGTTTTAGTGAGGTTCCGTTGTGTTGCTAAGGGTCTTGTAGAGTGCTGTCGGGTCCTGGAGTATTCTGTAGGGTTCCAGAGGGCCTCATAGGGTTCCATCGAAATCTGAAGGGTTCCCTAGGGGCCCGTGGAGTCCCGTAGATTGCCGTAGGGACCTGTAGGGTTGTGTAAGTGCTCGCAGGGGTTGGTAGGAGCTTGTAGGGTTCCATAAGTTTCCAGAGGGTTGTGTAGGGTTCCGTAGGGGCCTGTGGTGTTCCCTAGGGGCCTGTAGAGTCTCGTACGGTTCCGTAGGGGCCTGTGGTGTTCCCTAGGGGCCTGTAGAGTCTCGTACAGTTCCGTAGGGTCCTGTAGGTTTCCATAAGCGCCCGCAGAGGTCTGAAGGGGCCCGTACTGTGCCGTAAGGATCCATAGGGTTCCGTAGAGCTTCGTAGGTTCCCTAGAGGCCTGTGGAGTACCGCAGGAGCCAGTAGTGTTCTGTAGGGGCCCGTAGGGTTCCTTCCATAGGAGCTGGCAGTGTTCCGTAGGGTCCTCTAGGGTTGAGTAAGTGCCCGCAGAAGTCTGTAGGAGTCTGTGGGATTCTGTAAGGTTCTGGAGGGTTCTGCAGGGTTCCGTAGGGGCCCGTAGAGTTCCGTAGTGGCTGGTAAAGTTCCGTAGGGCCCTGTGGGGTTCTGTATGGACCTGTAGGGTTCCGTAGGGGCCTGCAGGGTTCCGTAAGTGCCCGCAGGTGTCTGTAGGGTTCCGTAGGGGTCTGTAGGGTTCCGTAGGCACCTGCAGTGTTCTGTAGGAGCCCATAGGGTTTTAGTGAGGTTCCGTTGTGTTGCTAAGGGTCTTGTAGAGTGCTGTCGGGTCCTGGAGTATTCTGTAGGGTTCCAGAGGGCCTCATAGGGTTCCGTCGAAATCTGAAGGGTTCCCTAGGGGCCCGTAGAGTCCCGTAGATTGCCGTAGGGGCCTGTAGGGTTATGTAAGTGCCCGCAGGGGTTGGTAGGAGCTTGTAGGGTGCCATATGTTTCCGGAGGGTTGTGTAGGGTTCCGTAGGGGCCTGTGGTGTTCCCTAGGGGCCTGTAGAGTCTCGTACAGTTTCGGTAGGGTCCTGTAGGTTTCCATAAGCGCCCGCAGAGGTCTGAAGGGGCCCGTACTGTGCCGTAAGGATCCATAGGGTTCCGTAGAGCTTTGTAGGTTCCCTAGAGGCCTCTGGAGTACCGCAGGAGCCAGTAGTGTTCCGTAGGGTCCTCTAGGGTTGAGTAAGTGCCCGCAGGAGTCTGTAGGAATCCGTGGGATTCTGTAAGGTTCTGGAGGGTTCTGCAGGGTTCCGCAGGGGCCTGTAGAGTTCCATAGTGGCTGGTAAAGTTCCCTAGGGCCCTGTACCGTTCCGTAACTGCCTGCAAGGGTCTTTAGGGTTCCGTGGGGGCTGGTAGGGTTCCATAAAGTTCCGTGGGTTCCTGCAGAGTTCTGCAAGTGCCCGCAAGGGCCTGTAGGGGCGCACAGTGTTTCTGCCAGGTTCCGTAGAGTTCCGTAGGGGCCATATTTTTCTGTAGTGGCTGGTAGTATTCTGTAGGGGTCTGTAGGTTTCCGTAGGCGCCTACAGTGTTCTGTAGGAGCCCATAGGGTTTTAGTGAGGTTCCGTTGTGTTGCTAAGGGTCTTGTAGAGTGCTGTCGGGTCCTGGAGTATTCTGTAGGGTTCCAGAGGGGCTCGTAGGGTTCCATCGAAATCTATAGGGTTCCCTAGGGGCCCATAGAGTCCCGTAGATTTCCGTAGGGACCTGTAGGGTTGTGTAAGTGCCTGCAGAAGTCTGTAGGAGTCTGTGGGATTCTGTAAGGTTCTGGAGGGTTCTGCAGGGTTCCGTAGGGGCCCGTAGAGTTCCGTAGCGGCTGGTAAAGTTCCGTAGGGCCCTGTGGGGTTCTGTATGGACCTGTAGGGTTCCGTAGGGGCCTGCAGGGTTCCGTAAGTGCCCGCAGGTGTCTGTAGGGTTCCGTCGGGGTCTGTAGGGTTCCGTAGGCACCTGCAGTGTTCTGTAGGAGCCCATAGGGTTTTAGTGAGGTTCCGTTGTGTTGCTAAGGGTCTTGTAGAGTGCTGTCGGGTCCTGGAGTATTCTGTAGGGTTCCAGAGGGCCTCATAGGGTTCCATCGAAATCTGAAGGGTTCCCTAGGGGCCCGTGGAGTCCCGTAGATTGCCGTAGGGACCTGTAGGGTTGTGTAAGTGCTCGCAGGGGTTGGTAGGAGCTTGTAGGGTTCCATAAGTTTCCAGAGGGTTGTGTAGGGTTCCGTAGGGGCCTGTGGTGTTCCCTAGGGGCCTGTAGAGTCTCGTACGGTTCCGTAGGGGCCTGTGGTGTTCCCTAGGGGCCTGTAGAGTCTCGTACAGTTCCGTAGGGTCCTGTAGGTTTCCATAAGCGCCCGCAGAGGTCTGAAGGGGCCCGTACTGTGCCGTAAGGATCCATAGGGTTCCGTAGAGCTTTGTAGGTTCCCTAGAGGCCTGTGGAGTACCGCAGGAGCCAGTAGTGTTCTGTAGGGCCCCGTAGGGTTCCTTCCATAGGAGCTGGCAGTGTTCCGTAGGGTCCTCTAGGGTTGAGTAAGTGCCCGCAGAAGTCTGTAGGAGTCTGTGGGATTCTGTAAGGTTCTGGAGGGTTCTGCAGGGTTCCGTAGGGGCCCGTAGAGTTCCGTAGTGGCTGGTAAAGTTCCGTAGGGCCCTGTGGGGTTCTGTATGGACCTGTAGGGTTCCGTAGGGGCCTGCAGGGTTCCGTAAGTGCCCGCAGGTGTCTGTAGGGTTCCGTAGGGGTCTGTAGGGTTCCGTAGGCACCTGCAGTGTTCTGTAGGAGCCCATAGGGTTTTAGTGAGGTTCCGTTGTGTTGCTAAGGGTCTTGTAGAGTGCTGTCGGGTCCTGGAGTATTCTGTAGGGTTCCAGAGGGCCTCATAGGGTTCCGTCGAAATCTGAAGGGTTCCCTAGGGGCCCGTAGAGTCCCGTAGATTGCCGTAGGGGCCTGTAGGGTTATGTAAGTGCCCGCAGGGGTTGGTAGGAGCTTGTAGGGTGCCATATGTTTCCGGAGGGTTGTGTAGGGTTCCGTAGGGGCCTGTGGTGTTCCCTAGGGGCCTGTAGAGTCTCGTACAGTTTCGGTAGGGTCCTGTAGGTTTCCATAAGCGCCCGCAGAGGTCTGAAGGGGCCCGTACTGTGCCGTAAGGATCCATAGGGTTCCGTAGAGCTTTGTAGGTTCCCTAGAGGCCTCTGGAGTACCGCAGGAGCCAGTAGTGTTCCGTAGGGTCCTCTAGGGTTGAGTAAGTGCCCGCAGGAGTCTGTAGGAATCCGTGGGATTCTGTAAGGTTCTGGAGGGTTCTGCAGGGTTCCGCAGGGGCCCGTAGAGTTCCATAGTGGCTGGTAAAGTTCCCTAGGGCCCTGTACCGTTCCGTAACTGCCTGCAAGGGTCTTTAGGGTTCCGTGGGGGCTGGTAGGGTTCCATAAAGTTCCGTGGGTTCCTGCAGAGTTCTGCAAGTGCCCGCAAGGGCCTGTAGGGGCGCACAGTGTTTCTGCCAGGTTCCGTAGAGTTCCGTAGGGGCCATATTTTTCTGTAGTGGCTGGTAGTATTCTGTAGGGGTCTGTAGGTTTCCGTAGGCGCCTACAGTGTTCTGTAGGAGCCCATAGGGTTTTAGTGAGGTTCCGTTGTGTTGCTAAGGGTCTTGTAGAGTGCTGTCGGGTCCTGGAGTATTCTGTAGGGTTCCAGAGGGCCTCATAGGGTTCCATCGAAATCTATAGGGTTCCCTAGGGGCCCATAGAGTCCCGTAGATTTCCGTAGGGACCTGTAGGGTTGTGTAAGTGCCCGCAGAAGTCTGTAGGAGTCTGTGGGATTCTGTAAGGTTCTGGAGGGTTCTGCAGGGTTCCGTAGGGGCCCGTAGAGTTCCGTAGCGGCTGGTAAAGTTCCGTAGGGCCCTGTGGGGTTCTGTATGGACCTGTAGGGTTCCGTAGGGGCCTGCAGGGTTCCGTAAGTGCCCGCAGGTGTCTGTAGGGTTCCGTAGGGGTCTGTAGGGTTCCGTAGGCACCTGCAGTGTTCTGTAGGAGCCCATAGGGTTTTAGTGAGGTTCCGTTGTGTTGCTAAGGGTCTTGTAGAGTGCTGTCGGGTCCTGGAGTATTCTGTAGGGTTCCAGAGGGCCTCATAGGGTTCCATCGAAATCTATAGGGTTCCCTAGGGGCCCATAGAGTCCCGTAGATTTCCGTAGGGACCTGTAGGGTTGTGTAAGTGCTCGCAGGGGTTGGTAGGAGCTTGTAGGGTTCCATAAGTTTCCAGAGGGTTGTGTAGGGTTCCGTAGGGGCCTGTGGTGTTCCCTAGGGGCCTGTAGAGTCTCGTACGGTTCCGTAGGGGCCTGTGGTGTTCCCTAGGGGGCTGTAGAGTCTCGTACAGTTCCGTAGGGTCCTGTAGGTTTCCATAAGCGCCCGCAGAGGTCTGAAGGGGCCCGTACTGTGCCGTAAGGATCCATAGGGTTCCGTAGAGCTTTGTAGGTTCCCTAGAGGCCTGTGGAGTACCGCAGGAGCCAGTAGTGTTCTGTAGGGGCCCGTAGGGTTCCTTCCATAGGAGCTGGCAGTGTTCCGTAGGGTCCTCTAGGGTTGAGTAAGTGCCCGCAGGAGTCTGTAGGAATCCGTGGGATTCTGTAAGGTTCTGGAGGGTTCTGCAGGGTTCCGCAGGGGCCCGTAGAGTTCCATAGTGGCTGGTAAAGTTCCCTAGGGCCCTGTACCGTTCCGTAACTGCCTGCAAGGGTCTTTAGGCTTCCGTAGGGGCTGGTAGGGTTCCATAAAGTTCCGTGGGTTCCTGCAGAGTTCTGCAAGTGCCCGCAAGGGCCTGTAGGGGCCCACAGTGTTTCTGCCAGGTTCCGTAGAGTTCCGTAGGGGCCATATTTTTCTGTAGTGGCTGGTAGTATTCTGTAGGGGTCTGTAGGTTTCCGTAGGCACCTACAGTGTTCTGTAGGAGCCCATAGGGTTTTAGTGAGGTTCCGTTGTGTTGCTAAGGGTCTTGTAGAGTGCTGTCGGGTCCTGGAGTATTCTGTAGGGTTCCAGAGGGGCTCGTAGGGTTCCATCGAAATCTATAGGGTTCCCTAGGGGCCCGTGGAGTCCCGTAGATTGCCGTAGGGACCTGTAGGGTTGTGTAAGTGCCCGCAGAAGTCTGTAGGAGTCTGTGGGATTCTGTAAGGTTCTGGAGGGTTCTGCAGGGTTCCGTAGGGGCCCGTAGAGTTCCGTAGCGGCTGGTAAAGTTCCGTAGGGCCCTGTGGGGTTCTGTATGGACCTGTAGGGTTCCGTAGGGGCCTGCAGGGTTTAGTAATTGCCCGCAGGTGTCTGTAGGGTTCCGTAGGCACCTGCAGTGTTCTGTAGGAGCCCATAGGGTTTTAGTGAGGTTCCGTTGTGTTGCTAAGGGTCTTGTAGAGTGCTGTCGGGTCCTGGAGTATTCTGTAGGGTTCCAGAGGGCCTCATAGGGTTCCGTCGAAATCTGAAGGGTTCCCTAGGGGCCCGTAGAGTCCCGTAGATTTCCGTAGGGGCCTGTAGGGTTATGTAAGTGCCCGCAGGGGTTGGTAGGAGCTTGTAGGGTGCCATATGTTTCCGGAGGGTTGTGTAGGGTTCCGTAGGGGCCTGTGGTGTTCCCTAGGGGCCTGTAGAGTCTCGTACAGTTTCGGTAGGGTCCTGTAGGTTTCCATAAGCGCCCGCAGAGGTCTGAAGGGGCCCGTACTGTGCCGTAAGGATCCATAGGGTTCCGTAGAGCTTTGTAGGTTCCCTAGAGGCCTCTGGAGTACCGCAGGAGCCAGTAGTGTTCCGTAGGGTCCTCTAGGGTTGAGTAAGTGCCCGCAGGAGTCTGTAGGAATCCGTGGGATTCTGTAAGGTTCTGCAGGGTTCTGCAGGGTTCCGCAGGGGCCCGTAGAGTTCCATAGTGGCTGGTAAAGTTCCCTAGGGCCCTGTACCGTTCCGTAACTGCCTGCAAGGGTCTTTAGGGTTCCGTGGGGGCTGGTAGGGTTCCATAAAGTTCCGTGGGTTCCTGCAGAGTTCTGCAAGTGCCCGCAAGGGCCTGTAGGGGCGCACAGTGTTTCTGCCAGGTTCCGTAGAGTTCCGTAGGGGCCATATTTTTCTGTAGTGGCTGGTAGTATTCTGTAGGGGTCTGTAGGTTTCCGTAGGCGCCTACAGTGTTCTGTAGGAGCCCATAGGGTTTTAGTGAGGTTCCGTTGTGTTGCTAAGGGTCTTGTAGAGTGCTGTCGGGTCCTGGAGTATTCTGTAGGGTTCCAGAGGGGCTCGTAGGGTTCCATCGAAATCTATAGGGTTCCCTGGGGGCCCATAGAGTCCCGTAGATTTCCGTAGGGACCTGTAGGGTTGTGTAAGTGCCCGCAGAAGTCTGTGGGATTCTGTAAGGTTCTGGAGGGTTCTGCAGGGTTCCGTAGGGGCCCGTAGAGTTCCGTAGCGGCTGGTAAAGTTCCGTAGGGCCCTGTGGGGTTCTGTATGGACCTGTAGGGTTCCGTAGGGGCCTGCAGGGTTTAGTAATTGCCCGCAGGTGTCTGTAGGGTTCCGTAGGGGTCTGTAGGGTTCCGTAGGCACCTGCAGTGTTCTGTAGGAGCCCATAGGGTTTTAGTGAGGTTCCGTTGTGTTGCTAAGGGTCTTGTAGAGTGCTGTCGGGTCCTGGAGTATTCTGTAGGGTTCCAGAGGGCCTCATAGGGTTCCATCGAAATCTATAGGGTTCCCTAGGGGCCCGTAGAGTCCCGTAGATTGCCGTAGGGACCTGTAGGGTTGTGTAAGTGCTCGCAGGGGTTGGTAGGAGCTTGTAGGGTTCCATAAGTTTCCAGAGGGTTGTGTAGGGTTCCGTAGGGGCCTGTGGTGTTCCCTAGGGGCCTGTAGAGTCTCGTACGGTTCCGTAGGGGTCTGTGGTGTTCCCTAGGGGCCTGTAGAGTCTCGTAAAGTTCCGTAGGGTCCTGTAGAGTCTCGTACGGTTCCGTAGGGGCCTGTGGTGTTCCCTAGGGGCCTGTAGAGTCTCGTACAGTTCCGTAGGGTCCTGTAGGTTTCCATAAGCGCCCGCAGAGGTCTGAAGGGGCCCGTAATGTGCCGTAAGGATCCATAGGGATCCGTAGAGCTTTGTAGGTTCCCTAGAGGCCTGTGGAGTACCGCAGGAGCCAGTAGTGTTCTGTAGGGGCCCGTAGGGTTCCTTCCATAGGAGCTGGCAGTGTTCCGTGGGGTCCTCTAGGGTTGAGTAAGTGCCCGCAGAAGTCTGTAGGAGTCTGTGGGATTCTGTAAGGTCCTGGAGGGTTCTGCAGGGTTCCGTAGGGGCCCGTAGAGTTCCGTAGTGGCTGGTAAAGTTCCGTAGGGCCCTGTGGGGTTCTGTATGGACCTGTAGGGTTCCGTAGGGGCCTGCAGGGTTCAGTAAGTGCCCGCAGGTGTCTGTAGGGTTCCGTAGGCACCTGCAGTGTTCTGTAGGAGCCCATAGGGTTTTAGTGAGGTTCCGTTGTGTTGCTAAGGGTCTTGTAGAGTGCTGTCGGGTCCTGGAGTATTCTGTAGGGTTCCAGAGGGCCTCATAGGGTTCCGTCGAAATCTATAGGGTTCCCTAGGGGCCCGTAGAGTCCCGTAGATTGCCGTAGGGACCTGTAGGGTTGTGTAAGTGCTCGCAGGGGTTGGTAGGAGCTTGTAGGGTTCCATAAGTTTCCAGAGGGTTGTGTAGGGTTCCGTAGGGGCCTGTGGTGTTCCCTAGGGGCCTGTAGAGTCTCGTACGGTTCCGTAGGGGCCTGTGGTGTTCCCTAGGGGCCTGTAGAGTCTCGTACAGTTCCGTAGGGTCCTGTAGGTTTCCATAAGCGCCCGCAGAGGTCTGAAGGGGCCCGTACTGTGCCGTAAGGATCCATAGGGATCCGTAGAGCTTTGTAGGTTCCCTAGAGGCCTGTGGAGTACCGCAGGAGCCAGTAGTGTTCTGTAGGGGCCCGTAGGGTTCCTTCCATAGGAGCTGGCAGTGTTCCGTGGGGTCCTCTAGGGTTGAGTAAGTGCCCGCAGAAGTCTGTAGGAGTCTGTGGGATTCTGTAAGGTCCTGGAGGGTTCTGCAGGGTTCCGTAGGGGCCCGTAGAGTTCCGTAGTGGCTGGTAAAGTTCCGTAGGGCCCTGTGGGGTTCTGTATGGACCTGTAGGGTTCCGTAGGGGCCTGCAGGGTTCAGTAAGTGCCCGCAGGTGTCTGTAGGGTTCCGTAGGCACCTGCAGTGTTCTGTAGGAGCCCATAGGGTTTTAGTGAGGTTCCGTTGTGTTGCTAAGGGTCTTGTAGAGTGCTGTCGGGTCCTGGAGTATTCTGTAGGGTTCCAGAGGGCCTCATAGGGTTCCATCGAAATCTATAGGGTTCCCTAGGGGCCCGTAGAGTCCCGTAGATTGCCGTAGGGACCTGTAGGGTTGTGTAAGTGCTCGCAGGGGTTGGTAGGAGCTTGTAGGGTTCCATAAGTTTCCAGAGGGTTGTGTAGGGTTCCGTAGGGGCCTGTGGTGTTCCCTAGGGGCCTGTAGAGTCTCGTACGGTTCCGTAGGGGCCTGTGGTGTTCCCTAGGGGCCTGTAGAGTCTCGTACAGTTCCGTAGGGTCCTGTAGGTTTCCATAAGCGCCCGCAGAGGTCTGAAGGGGCCCGTACTGTGCCGTAAGGATCCATAGGGTTCCGTAGAGCTTCGTAGGTTCCCTAGAGGCCTCTGGAGTACCGCAGGAGCCAGTAGTGTTCTGTAGGGGCCCGTAGGGTTCCTTCCATAGGAGCTGGCAGTGTTCCGTAGGGTCCTCTAGGGTTGAGTAAGTGCCCGCAGAAGTCTGTAGGAGTCTGTGGGATTCTGTAAGGTCCTGGAGGGTTCTGCAGGGTTCCATAGGGGCCCATAGAGTTCCGTAGTGGCTGGTAAAGTTCCGTAGGGCCCTGTGGGGTTCTGTATGGACCTGTAGGGTTCCGTAGGGGCCTGCAGGGTTCCGTAAGTGCCCGCAGGTGTCTGTAGGGTTCCGTAGGCACCTGCAGTGTTCTGTAGGAGCCCATAGGGTTTTAGTGAGGTTCCGTTGTGTTGCTAAGGGTCTTGTAGAGTGCTGTCGGGTCCTGGAGTATTCTGTAGGGTTCCAGAGGGCCTCATAGGGTTCCGTCGAAATCTGAAGGGTTCCCTAGGGGCCCGTAGAGTCCCGTAGATTTCCGTAGGGACCTGTAGGGTTATGTAAGTGCCCGCAGGGGTTGGTAGGAGCTTGTAGGGTGCCATATGTTTCCGGAGGGTTGTGTAGGGTTCCGTAGGGGCCTGTGGTGTTCCCTAGGGGCCTGTAGAGTCTCGTACAGTTTCGGTAGGGTCCTGTAGGTTTCCATAAGCGCCCGCAGAGGTCTGAAGGGGCCCGTACTGTGCCGTAAGGATCCATAGGGTTCCGTAGAGCTTTGTAGGTTCCCTAGAGGCCTCTGGAGTACCGCAGGAGCCAGTAGTGTTCCGTAGGGTCCTCTAGGGTTGAGTAAGTGCCCGCAGGAGTCTGTAGGAATCCGTGGGATTCTGTAAGGTTCTGGAGGGTTCTGCAGGGTTCCGCAGGGGCCCGTAGAGTTCCATAGTGGCTGGTAAAGTTCCCTAGGGCCCTGTACCGTTCCGTAACTGCCTGCAAGGGTCTTTAGGCTTCCGTAGGGGCTGGTAGGGTTCCATAAAGTTCCGTGGGTTCCTGCAGAGTTCTGCAAGTGCCCGCAAGGGCCTGTAGGGGCGCACAGTGTTTCTGCCAGGTTCCGTAGAGTTCCGTAGGGGCCATATTTTTCTGTAGTGGCTGGTAGTATTCTGTAGGGGTCTGTAGGTTTCCGTAGGCGCCTACAGTGTTCTGTAGGAGCCCATAGGGTTTTAGTGAGGTTCCGTTGTGTTGCTAAGGGTCTTGTAGAGTGCTGTCGGGTCCTGGAGTATTCTCTAGGGTTCCAGAGGGGCTCGTAGGGTTCCATCGAAATCTATAGGGTTCCCTGGGGGCCCATAGAGTCCCGTAGATTTCTGTAGGGACCTGTAGGGTTGTGTAAGTGCCCGCAGAAGTCTGTGGGATTCTGTAAGGTTCTGGAGGGTTCTGCAGGGTTCCGTAGGGGCCCGTAGAGTTCCGTAGCGGCTGGTAAAGTTCCGTAGGGCCCTGTGGGGTTCTGTATGGACCTGTAGGGTTCCGTAGGGGCCTGCAGGGTTCCGTAATTGCCCGCAGGTGTCTGTAGGGTTCCGTCGGGGTCTGTAGGGTTCCGTAGGCACCTGCAGTGTTCTGTAGGAGCCCATAGGGTTTTAGTGAGGTTCCGTTGTGTTGCTAAGGGTCTTGTAGAGTGCTGTCGGGTCCTGGAGTATTCTGTAGGGTTCCAGAGGGCCTCATAGGGTTCCATCGAAATCTATAGGGTTCCCTAGGGGCCCGTAGAGTCCCGTAGATTGCCGTAGGGACCTGTAGGGTTGTGTAAGTGCTCGCAGGGGTTGGTAGGAGCTTGTAGGGTTCCATAAGTTTCCAGAGGGTTGTGTAGGGTTCCGTAGGGGCCTGTGGTGTTCCCTAGGGGCCTGTAGAGTCTCGTACGGTTCCGTAGGGGCCTGTGGTGTTCCCTAGGGGCCTGTAAAGTCTCGTACAGTTCCGTAGGGTCCTGTAGGTTTCCATAAGCGCCCGCAGAGGTCTGAAGGGGCCCGTACTGTGCCGTAAGGATCCATAGGGTTCCGTAGAGCTTCGTAGGTTCCCTAGAGGCCTGTGGAGTACCGCAGGAGCCAGTAGTGTTCTGTAGGGGCCCGTAGGGTTCCTTCCATAGGAGCTGGCAGTGTTCCGTAGGGTCCTCTAGGGTTGAGTAAGTGCCCGCAGAAGTCTGTAGGAGTCTGTGGGATTCTGTAAGGTTCTGGAGGGTTCTGCAGGGTTCCGTAGGGGCCCGTAGAGTTCCGTAGTGGCTGGTAAAGTTCCGTAGGGCCCTGTGGGGTTCTGTATGGACCTGTAGGGTTCCGTAGGGGCCTGCAGGGTTCCGTAAGTGCCCGCAGGTGTCTGTAGGGTTCCGTAGGGGTCTGTAGGGTTCCGTAGGCACCTGCAGTGTTCTGTAGGAGCCCATAGGGTTTTAGTGAGGTTCCGTTGTGTTGCTAAGGGTCTTGTAGAGTGCTGTCGGGTCCTGGAGTATTCTGTAGGGTTCCAGAGGGCCTCATAGGGTTCCGTCGAAATCTGAAGGGTTCCCTAGGGGCCCGTAGAGTCCCGTAGATTTCCGTAGGGGCCTGTAGGGTTATGTAAGTGCCCGCAGGGGTTGGTAGGAGCTTGTAGGGTGCCATATGTTTCCGGAGGGTTGTGTAGGGTTCCGTAGGGGCCTGTGGTGTTCCCTAGGGGCCTGTAGAGTCTCGTACAGTTTCGGTAGGGTCCTGTAGGTTTCCATAAGCGCCCGCAGAGGTCTGAAGGGGCCCGTACTGTGCCGTAAGGATCCATAGGGTTCCGTAGAGCTTCGTAGGTTCCCTAGAGGCCTCTGGAGTACCGCAGGAGCCAGTAGTGTTCCGTAGGGTCCTCTAGGGTTGAGTAAGTGCCCGCAGGAGTCTGTAGGAATCCGTGGGATTCTGTAAGGTTCTGGAGGGTTCTGCAGGGTTCCGCAGGGGCCCGTAGAGTTCCATAGTGGCTGGTAAAGTTCCCTAGGGCCCTGTACCGTTCCGTAACTGCCTGCAAGGGTCTTTAGGGTTCCGTGGGGGCTGGTAGGGTTCCATAAAGTTCCGTGGGTTCCTGCAGAGTTCTGCAAGTGCCCGCAAGGGCCTGTAGGGGCGCACAGTGTTTCTGCCAGGTTCCGTAGAGTTCCGTAGGGGCCATATTTTTCTGTAGTGGCTGGTAGTATTCTGTAGGGGTCTGTAGGTTTCCGTAGGCGCCTACAGTGTTCTGTAGGAGCCCATAGGGTTTTAGTGAGGTTCCGTTGTGTTGCTAAGGGTCTTGTAGAGTGCTGTCGGGTCCTGGAGTATTCTGTAGGGTTCCAGAGGGGCTCGTAGGGTTCCATCGAAATCTATAGGGTTCCCTAGGGGCCCATAGAGTCCCGTAGATTTCCGTAGGGACCTGTAGGGTTGTGTAAGTGCCTGCAGAAGTCTGTAGGAGTCTGTGGGATTCTGTAAGGTTCTGGAGGGTTCTGCAGGGTTCCGTAGGGGCCCGTAGAGTTCCGTAGCGGCTGGTAAAGTTCCGTAGGGCCCTGTGGGGTTCTGTATGGACCTGTAGGGTTCCGTAGGGGCCTGCAGGGTTCCGTAAGTGCCCGCAGGTGTCTGTAGGGTTCCGTCGGGGTCTGTAGGGTTCCGTAGGCACCTGCAGTGTTCTGTAGGAGCCCATAGGGTTTTAGTGAGGTTCCGTTGTGTTGCTAAGGGTCTTGTAGAGTGCTGTCGGGTCCTGGAGTATTCTGTAGGGTTCCAGAGGGCCTCATAGGGTTCCATCGAAATCTGAAGGGTTCCCTAGGGGCCCGTGGAGTCCCGTAGATTGCCGTAGGGACCTGTAGGGTTGTGTAAGTGCTCGCAGGGGTTGGTAGGAGCTTGTAGGGTTCCATAAGTTTCCAGAGGGTTGTGTAGGGTTCCGTAGGGGCCTGTGGTGTTCCCTAGGGGCCTGTAGAGTCTCGTACGGTTCCGTAGGGGCCTGTGGTGTTCCCTAGGGGCCTGTAGAGTCTCGTACAGTTCCGTAGGGTCCTGTAGGTTTCCATAAGCGCCCGCAGAGGTCTGAAGGGGCCCGTACTGTGCCGTAAGGATCCATAGGGTTCCGTAGAGCTTCGTAGGTTCCCTAGAGGCCTGTGGAGTACCGCAGGAGCCAGTAGTGTTCTGTAGGGGCCCGTAGGGTTCCTTCCATAGGAGCTGGCAGTGTTCCGTAGGGTCCTCTAGGGTTGAGTAAGTGCCCGCAGAAGTCTGTAGGAGTCTGTGGGATTCTGTAAGGTTCTGGAGGGTTCTGCAGGGTTCCGTAGGGGCCCGTAGAGTTCCGTAGTGGCTGGTAAAGTTCCGTAGGGCCCTGTGGGGTTCTGTATGGACCTGTAGGGTTCCGTAGGGGCCTGCAGGGTTCCGTAAGTGCCCGCAGGTGTCTGTAGGGTTCCGTAGGGGTCTGTAGGGTTCCGTAGGCACCTGCAGTGTTCTGTAGGAGCCCATAGGGTTTTAGTGAGGTTCCGTTGTGTTGCTAAGGGTCTTGTAGAGTGCTGTCGGGTCCTGGAGTATTCTGTAGGGTTCCAGAGGGCCTCATAGGGTTCCGTCGAAATCTGAAGGGTTCCCTAGGGGCCCGTAGAGTCCCGTAGATTGCCGTAGGGGCCTGTAGGGTTATGTAAGTGCCCGCAGGGGTTGGTAGGAGCTTGTAGGGTGCCATATGTTTCCGGAGGGTTGTGTAGGGTTCCGTAGGGGCCTGTGGTGTTCCCTAGGGGCCTGTAGAGTCTCGTACAGTTTCGGTAGGGTCCTGTAGGTTTCCATAAGCGCCCGCAGAGGTCTGAAGGGGCCCGTACTGTGCCGTAAGGATCCATAGGGTTCCGTAGAGCTTTGTAGGTTCCCTAGAGGCCTCTGGAGTACCGCAGGAGCCAGTAGTGTTCCGTAGGGTCCTCTAGGGTTGAGTAAGTGCCCGCAGGAGTCTGTAGGAATCCGTGGGATTCTGTAAGGTTCTGGAGGGTTCTGCAGGGTTCCGCAGGGGCCTGTAGAGTTCCATAGTGGCTGGTAAAGTTCCCTAGGGCCCTGTACCGTTCCGTAACTGCCTGCAAGGGTCTTTAGGGTTCCGTGGGGGCTGGTAGGGTTCCATAAAGTTCCGTGGGTTCCTGCAGAGTTCTGCAAGTGCCCGCAAGGGCCTGTAGGGGCGCACAGTGTTTCTGCCAGGTTCCGTAGAGTTCCGTAGGGGCCATATTTTTCTGTAGTGGCTGGTAGTATTCTGTAGGGGTCTGTAGGTTTCCGTAGGCGCCTACAGTGTTCTGTAGGAGCCCATAGGGTTTTAGTGAGGTTCCGTTGTGTTGCTAAGGGTCTTGTAGAGTGCTGTCGGGTCCTGGAGTATTCTGTAGGGTTCCAGAGGGGCTCGTAGGGTTCCATCGAAATCTATAGGGTTCCCTAGGGGCCCATAGAGTCCCGTAGATTTCCGTAGGGACCTGTAGGGTTGTGTAAGTGCCTGCAGAAGTCTGTAGGAGTCTGTGGGATTCTGTAAGGTTCTGGAGGGTTCTGCAGGGTTCCGTAGGGGCCCGTAGAGTTCCGTAGCGGCTGGTAAAGTTCCGTAGGGCCCTGTGGGGTTCTGTATGGACCTGTAGGGTTCCGTAGGGGCCTGCAGGGTTCCGTAAGTGCCCGCAGGTGTCTGTAGGGTTCCGTCGGGGTCTGTAGGGTTCCGTAGGCACCTGCAGTGTTCTGTAGGAGCCCATAGGGTTTTAGTGAGGTTCCGTTGTGTTGCTAAGGGTCTTGTAGAGTGCTGTCGGGTCCTGGAGTATTCTGTAGGGTTCCAGAGGGCCTCATAGGGTTCCATCGAAATCTGAAGGGTTCCCTAGGGGCCCGTGGAGTCCCGTAGATTGCCGTAGGGACCTGTAGGGTTGTGTAAGTGCTCGCAGGGGTTGGTAGGAGCTTGTAGGGTTCCATAAGTTTCCAGAGGGTTGTGTAGGGTTCCGTAGGGGCCTGTGGTGTTCCCTAGGGGCCTGTAGAGTCTCGTACGGTTCCGTAGGGGCCTGTGGTGTTCCCTAGGGGCCTGTAGAGTCTCGTACAGTTCCGTAGGGTCCTGTAGGTTTCCATAAGCGCCCGCAGAGGTCTGAAGGGGCCCGTACTGTGCCGTAAGGATCCATAGGGTTCCGTAGAGCTTTGTAGGTTCCCTAGAGGCCTGTGGAGTACCGCAGGAGCCAGTAGTGTTCTGTAGGGCCCCGTAGGGTTCCTTCCATAGGAGCTGGCAGTGTTCCGTAGGGTCCTCTAGGGTTGAGTAAGTGCCCGCAGAAGTCTGTAGGAGTCTGTGGGATTCTGTAAGGTTCTGGAGGGTTCTGCAGGGTTCCGTAGGGGCCCGTAGAGTTCCGTAGTGGCTGGTAAAGTTCCGTAGGGCCCTGTGGGGTTCTGTATGGACCTGTAGGGTTCCGTAGGGGCCTGCAGGGTTCCGTAAGTGCCCGCAGGTGTCTGTAGGGTTCCGTAGGGGTCTGTAGGGTTCCGTAGGCACCTGCAGTGTTCTGTAGGAGCCCATAGGGTTTTAGTGAGGTTCCGTTGTGTTGCTAAGGGTCTTGTAGAGTGCTGTCGGGTCCTGGAGTATTCTGTAGGGTTCCAGAGGGCCTCATAGGGTTCCGTCGAAATCTGAAGGGTTCCCTAGGGGCCCGTAGAGTCCCGTAGATTGCCGTAGGGGCCTGTAGGGTTATGTAAGTGCCCGCAGGGGTTGGTAGGAGCTTGTAGGGTGCCATATGTTTCCGGAGGGTTGTGTAGGGTTCCGTAGGGGCCTGTGGTGTTCCCTAGGGGCCTGTAGAGTCTCGTACAGTTTCGGTAGGGTCCTGTAGGTTTCCATAAGCGCCCGCAGAGGTCTGAAGGGGCCCGTACTGTGCCGTAAGGATCCATAGGGTTCCGTAGAGCTTTGTAGGTTCCCTAGAGGCCTCTGGAGTACCGCAGGAGCCAGTAGTGTTCCGTAGGGTCCTCTAGGGTTGAGTAAGTGCCCGCAGGAGTCTGTAGGAATCCGTGGGATTCTGTAAGGTTCTGGAGGGTTCTGCAGGGTTCCGCAGGGGCCCGTAGAGTTCCATAGTGGCTGGTAAAGTTCCCTAGGGCCCTGTACCGTTCCGTAACTGCCTGCAAGGGTCTTTAGGGTTCCGTGGGGGCTGGTAGGGTTCCATAAAGTTCCGTGGGTTCCTGCAGAGTTCTGCAAGTGCCCGCAAGGGCCTGTAGGGGCGCACAGTGTTTCTGCCAGGTTCCGTAGAGTTCCGTAGGGGCCATATTTTTCTGTAGTGGCTGGTAGTATTCTGTAGGGGTCTGTAGGTTTCCGTAGGCGCCTACAGTGTTCTGTAGGAGCCCATAGGGTTTTAGTGAGGTTCCGTTGTGTTGCTAAGGGTCTTGTAGAGTGCTGTCGGGTCCTGGAGTATTCTGTAGGGTTCCAGAGGGCCTCATAGGGTTCCATCGAAATCTATAGGGTTCCCTAGGGGCCCATAGAGTCCCGTAGATTTCCGTAGGGACCTGTAGGGTTGTGTAAGTGCCCGCAGAAGTCTGTAGGAGTCTGTGGGATTCTGTAAGGTTCTGGAGGGTTCTGCAGGGTTCCGTAGGGGCCCGTAGAGTTCCGTAGCGGCTGGTAAAGTTCCGTAGGGCCCTGTGGGGTTCTGTATGGACCTGTAGGGTTCCGTAGGGGCCTGCAGGGTTCCGTAAGTGCCCGCAGGTGTCTGTAGGGTTCCGTAGGGGTCTGTAGGGTTCCGTAGGCACCTGCAGTGTTCTGTAGGAGCCCATAGGGTTTTAGTGAGGTTCCGTTGTGTTGCTAAGGGTCTTGTAGAGTGCTGTCGGGTCCTGGAGTATTCTGTAGGGTTCCAGAGGGCCTCATAGGGTTCCATCGAAATCTATAGGGTTCCCTAGGGGCCCATAGAGTCCCGTAGATTTCCGTAGGGACCTGTAGGGTTGTGTAAGTGCTCGCAGGGGTTGGTAGGAGCTTGTAGGGTTCCATAAGTTTCCAGAGGGTTGTGTAGGGTTCCGTAGGGGCCTGTGGTGTTCCCTAGGGGCCTGTAGAGTCTCGTACGGTTCCGTAGGGGCCTGTGGTGTTCCCTAGGGGGCTGTAGAGTCTCGTACAGTTCCGTAGGGTCCTGTAGGTTTCCATAAGCGCCCGCAGAGGTCTGAAGGGGCCCGTACTGTGCCGTAAGGATCCATAGGGTTCCGTAGAGCTTTGTAGGTTCCCTAGAGGCCTGTGGAGTACCGCAGGAGCCAGTAGTGTTCTGTAGGGGCCCGTAGGGTTCCTTCCATAGGAGCTGGCAGTGTTCCGTAGGGTCCTCTAGGGTTGAGTAAGTGCCCGCAGAAGTCTGTAGGAGTCTGTGGGATTCTGTAAGGTTCTGGAGGGTTCTGCAGGGTTCCGTAGGGGCCCGTAGAGTTCCGTAGTGGCTGGTAAAGTTCCGTAGGGCCCTGTGGGGTTCTGTATGGACCTGTAGGGTTCCGTAGGGGCCTGCAGGGTTCCGTAAGTGCCCGCAGGTGTCTGTAGGGTTCCGTAGGCACCTGCAGTGTTCTGTAGGAGCCCATAGGGTTTTAGTGAGGTTCCGTTGTGTTGCTAAGGGTCTTGTAGAGTGCTGTCGGGTCCTGGAGTATTCTGTAGGGTTCCAGAGGGCCTCATAGGGTTCCATCGAAATCTATAGGGTTCCCTAGGGGCCCATAGAGTCCCGTAGATTTCCGTAGGGACCTGTAGGGTTGTGTAAGTGCTCGCAGGGGTTGGTAGGAGCTTGTAGGGTTCCATAAGTTTCCAGAGGGTTGTGTAGGGTTCCGTAGGGGCCTGTGGTGTTCCCTAGGGGCCTGTAGAGTCTCGTACGGTTCCGTAGGGGCCTGTGGTGTTCCCTAGGGGCCTGTAGAGTCTCGTACAGTTCCGTAGGGTCCTGTAGGTTTCCATAAGCGCCCGCAGAGGTCTGAAGGGGCCCGTACTGTGCCGTAAGGATCCATAGGGTTCCGTAGAGCTTTGTAGGTTCCCTAGAGGCCTGTGGAGTACCGCAGGAGCCAGTAGTGTTCTGTAGGGGCCCGTAGGGTTCCTTCCATAGGAGCTGGCAGTGTTCCGTAGGGTCCTCTAGGGTTGAGTAAGTGCCCGCAGAAGTCTGTAGGAGTCTGTGGGATTCTGTAAGGTTCTGGAGGGTTCTGCAGGGTTCCGTAGGGGCCCGTAGAGTTCCGTAGTGGCTGGTAAAGTTCCGTAGGGCCCTGTGGGGTTCTGTATGGACCTGTAGGGTTCCGTAGGGGCCTGCAGGGTTCCGTAAGTGCCCGCAGGTGTCTGTAGGGTTCCGTAGGGGTCTGTAGGGTTCCGTAGGCACCTGCAGTGTTCTGTAGGAGCCCATAGGGTTTTAGTGAGGTTCCGTTGTGTTGCTAAGGGTCTTGTAGAGTGCTGTCGGGTCCTGGAGTATTCTGTAGGGTTCCAGAGGGCCTCATAGGGTTCCGTCGAAATCTGAAGGGTTCCCTAGGGGCCCGTAGAGTCCCGTAGATTTCCGTAGGGGCCTGTAGGGTTATGTAAGTGCCCGCAGGGGTTGGTAGGAGCTTGTAGGGTGCCATATGTTTCCGGAGGGTTGTGTAGGGTTCCGTAGGGGCCTGTGGTGTTCCCTAGGGGCCTGTAGAGTCTCGTACAGTTTCGGTAGGGTCCTGTAGGTTTCCATAAGCGCCCGCAGAGGTCTGAAGGGGCCCGTACTGTGCCGTAAGGATCCATAGGGTTCCGTAGAGCTTCGTAGGTTCCCTAGAGGCCTCTGGAGTACCGCAGGAGCCAGTAGTGTTCCGTAGGGTCCTCTAGGGTTGAGTAAGTGCCCGCAGGAGTCTGTAGGAATCCGTGGGATTCTGTAAGGTTCTGGAGGGTTCTGCAGGGTTCCGCAGGGGCCCGTAGAGTTCCATAGTGGCTGGTAAAGTTCCCTAGGGCCCTGTACCGTTCCGTAACTGCCTGCAAGGGTCTTTAGGGTTCCGTGGGGGCTGGTAGGGTTCCATAAAGTTCCGTGGGTTCCTGCAGAGTTCTGCAAGTGCCCGCAAGGGCCTGTAGGGGCGCACAGTGTTTCTGCCAGGTTCCGTAGAGTTCCGTAGGGGCCATATTTTTCTGTAGTGGCTGGTAGTATTCTGTAGGGGTCTGTAGGTTTCCGTAGGCGCCTACAGTGTTCTGTAGGAGCCCATAGGGTTTTAGTGAGGTTCCGTTGTGTTGCTAAGGATCTTGTAGAGTGCTGTCGGGTCCTGGAGTATTCTGTAGGGTTCCAGAGGGCCTCATAGGGTTCCATCGAAATCTATAGGGTTCCCTAGGGGCCCATAGAGTCCCGTAGATTTCCGTAGGGACCTGTAGGGTTGTGTAAGTGCCCGCAGAAGTCTGTAGGAGTCTGTGGGATTCTGTAAGGTTCTGGAGGGTTCTGCAGGGTTCCGTAGGGGCCCGTAGAGTTCCGTAGTGGCTGGTAAAGTTCCGTAGGGCCCTGTGGGGTTCTGTATGGACCTGTAGGGTTCCGTAGGGGCCTGCAGGGTTCCGTAAGTGCCCGCAGGTGTCTGTAGGGTTCCGTAGGGGTCTGTAGGGTTCCGTAGGCACCTGCAGTGTTCTGTAGGAGCCCATAGGGTTTTAGTGAGGTTCCGTTGTGTTGCTAAGGGTCTTGTAGAGTGCTGTCGGGTCCTGGAGTATTCTGTAGGGTTCCAGAGGGCTTCATAGGGTTCCATCGAAATCTATAGGGTTCCCTAGGGGCCCATAGAGTCCCGTAGATTGCCGTAGGGACCTGTAGGGTTGTGTAAGTGCTCGCAGGGGTTGGTAGGAGCTTGTAGGGTTCCATAAGTTTCCAGAGGGTTGTGTAGGGTTCCGTAGGGGCCTGTGGTGTTCCCTAGGGGCCTGTAGAGTCTCGTACGGTTCCGTAGGGGCCTGTGGTGTTCCCTAGGGGCCTGTAGAGTCTCGTACAGTTCCGTAGGGTCCTGTAGGTTTCCATAAGCGCCCGCAGAGGTCTGAAGGGGCCCGTACTGTGCCGTAAGGATCCATAGGGTTCCATAGAGCTTTGTAGGTTCCCTAGAGGCCTGTGGAGTACCGCAGGAGCCAGTAGTGTTCTGTAGGGGCCCGTAGGGTTCCTTTCATAGGAGCTGGCAGTGTTCCGTAGGGTCCTCTAGGGTTGAGTAAGTGCCCGCAGAAGTCTGTAGGAGTCTGTGGGATTCTGTAAGGTTCTGGAGGGTTCTGCAGGGTTCCGTAGGGGCCCGTAGAGTTCCGTAGTGGCTGGTAAAGTTCCGTAGGGCCCTGTGGGGTTCTGTATGGACCTGTAGGGTTCCGTAGGGGCCTGCAGGGTTCCGTAAGTGCCCGCAGGTGTCTGTAGGGTTCCGTAGGCACCTGCAGTGTTCTGTAGGAGCCCATAGGGTTTTAGTGAGGTTCCGTTGTGTTGCTAAGGGTCTTGTAGAGTGCTGTCGGGTCCTGGAGTATTCTGTAGGGTTCCAGAGGGCCTCATAGGGTTCCGTCGAAATCTGAAGGGTTCCCTAGGGGCCCGTAGAGTCCGTAGATTTCCGTAGGGGCCTGTAGGGTTATGTAAGTGCCCGCAGGGGTTGGTAGAAGCTTGTAGGGTGCCATATGTTTCCGGAGGGTTGTGTAGGGTTCCGTAGGGGCCTGTGGTGTTCCCTAGGGGCCTGTAGAGTCTCGTACAGTTTCGGTAGGGTCCTGTAGGTTTCCATAAGCGCCCGCAGAGGTCTGAATGGGCCCGTACTGTGCCGTAAGGATCCATAGGGTTCCGTAGAGCTTCGTAGGTTCCCTAGAGGCCTCTGGAGTACCGCAGGAGCCAGTAGTGTTCTGTAGGGGCCCGTAGGGTTCCTTCCATAGGAGCTGGCAGTGTTCCGTAGGGTCTTCTAGGGTTGAGTAAGTGCCCGCAGGAGTCTGTAGGAGTCTGTGGGATTCTGTAAGGTTCTGGAGGGTTCTGCAGGGTTCCGTAGGGGCCCGTAGAGTTCCGTAGTGGCTGGTAAAGTTCCGTAGGGCCCTGTGGGGTTCTGTATGGACCTGCAGGGTTCCGTAGGGGCCTGCAGGGTTCCGTAAGTGCCCGCAGGTGTCTGTAGGGTTCCGTAGGCACCTGCAGTGTTCTGTAGGAGCCCATAGGGTTTTAGTGAGGTTCCGTTGTGTTGCTAAGGGTCTTGTAGAGTGCTGTCGGGTCCTGGAGTATTCTGTAGGGTTCCAGAGGGCCTCATAGGGTTCCGTCGAAATCTGAAGGGTTCCCTAGGGGCCCGTAGAGTCCCGTAGATTTCCGTAGGGGCCTGTAGGGTTATGTAAGTGCCCGCAGGGGTTGGTAGAAGCTTGTAGGGTGCCATATGTTTCCGGAGGGTTGTGTAGGGTTCCGTAGGGGCCTGTGGTGTTCCCTAGGGGCCTGTAGAGTCTCGTACAGTTTCGGTAGGGTCCTGTAGGTTTCCATAAGCGCCCGCAGAGGTCTGAAGGGGCCCGTACTGTGCCGTAAGGATCCATAGGGTTCCGTAGAGCTTTGTAGGTTCCCTAGAGGGCTCTGGAGTACCGCAGGAGCCAGTAGTGTAACGTAGGGTCCTCTAGGGTTGAGTAAGTGCCCGCAGGAGTCTGTAGGAATCCGTGGGATTCTGTAAGGTTCTGGAGGGTTCTGCAGGGTTCCGCAGGGGCCCGTAGAGTTCCATAGTGGCTGGTAAAGTTCCCTAGGGCCCTGTACCATTCCGTAACTGCCTGCAAGGGTCTTTAGGCTTCCGTAGGGGCTGGTAGGGTTCCATAAAGTTCCGTGGGTTCCTGCAGAGTTCTGCAAGTGCCCGCAAGGGCCTGTAGGGGCGCACAGTGTTTCTGCCAGGTTCCGTAGAGTTCCGTAGGGGCCATATTTCTCTGTAGTGGCTGGTAGTATTCTGTAGGGGTCTGTAGGTTTCCGTAGGCGCCTACAGTGTTCTGTAGGAGCCCATAGGGTTTTAGTGAGGTTCCGTTGTGTTGCTAAGGGTCTTGTAGAGTGCTGTTGGGTCCTGGAGTATTCTGTAGGGTTCCAGAGGGGCTCGTAGGGTTCCATCGAAATCTATAGGGTTCCCTAGGGGCCCATAGAGTCCCGTAGATTTCTGTAGGGACCTGTAGGGTTGTGTAAGTGCCCGCAGAAATCTGTAGGAGTCTGTGGGATTCTGTAAGGTTCTGGAGGGTTCTGCAGGGTTCCGTAGGGGCCCGTAGAGTTCCGTAGTGGCTGGTAAAGTTCCGTAGGGCCCTGTGGGGTTCTGTATGGACCTGTAGGGTTCCGTAGGGGCCTGCAGGGTTCCGTAAGTGCCCGCAGGTGTCTGTAGGGTTCCGTCGGGGTCTGTAGGGTTCCGTAGGCACCTGCAGTGTTCTGTAGGAGCCCATAGGGTTTTAGTGAGGTTCCGTTGTGTTGCTAAGGGTCTTGTAGAGTGCTGTCGGGTCCTGGAGTATTCTGTAGGGTTCCAGAGGGCCTCATAGGGTTCCGTCGAAATCTGAAGGGTTCCCTAGGGGCCCGTAGAGTCCCGTAGATTTCCGTAGGGGCCTGTAGGGTTATGTAAGTGCCCGCAGGGGTTGGTAGGAGCTTGTAGGGTGCCATATGTTTCCGGAGGGTTGTGTAGGGTTCCGTAGGGGCCTGTGGTGTTCCCTAGGGGCCTGTAGAGTCTCGTACAGTTCCGTAGGGTCCTGTAGGTTTCCATAAGCGCCCGCAGAGGTCTGAAGGGGCCCGTACTGTGCCGTAAGGATCCATAGGGTTCCGTAGAGCTTCGTAGGTTCCCTAGAGGCCTCTGGAGTACCGCAGGAGCCAGTAGTGTTCTGTAGGGGCCCGTAGGGTTCCTTCCATAGGAGCTGGCAGTGTTCCGTAGGGTCTTCTAGGGTTGAATAAGTGCCCGCAGGAGTCTGTAGGAGTCTGTGGGATTCTGTAAGGTTCTGGAGGGTTCTGCAGGGTTCCGTAGGGGCCCGTAGAGTTCCGTAGTGGCTGGTAAAGTTCCGTAGGGCCCTGTGGGGTTCTGTATGGACCTGTAGGGTTCCGTAGGGGCCTGCAGGGTTCCGTAAGTGCCCGCAGGTGTCTGTAGGGTTCCGTAGGCACCTGCAGTGTTCTGTAGGAGCCCATAGGGTTTTAGTGAGGTTCCGTTGTGTTGCTAAGGGTCTTGTAGAGTGCTGTCGGGTCCTGGAGTATTCTGTAGGGTTCCAGAGGGCCTCATAGGGTTCCGTCGAAATCTGAAGGGTTCCCTAGGGGCCCGTAGAGTCCCGTAGATTTCCGTAGGGGCCTGTAGGGTTATGTAAGTGCCCGCAGGGGTTGGTAGGAGCTTGTAGGGTGCCATATGTTTCCGGAGGGTTGTGTAGGGTTCCGTAGGGGCCTGTGGTGTTCCCTAGGGGCCTGTAGAGTCTCGTACAGTTTCGGTAGGGTCCTGTAGGTTTCCATAAGCGCCCGCAGAGGTCTGAAGGGGCCCGTACTGTGCCGTAAGGATCCATAGGGTTCCGTAGAGCTTTGTAGGTTCCCTAGAGGGCTCTGGAGTACCGCAGGAGCCAGTAGTGTTCCGTAGGGTCCTCTAGGGTTGAGTAAGTGCCCGCAGGAGTCTGTAGGAATCCGTGGGATTCTGTAAGGTTCTGGAGGGTTCTGCAGGGTTCCGCAGGGGCCCGTAGAGTTCCATAGTGGCTGGTAAAGTTCCCTAGGGCCCTGTACCGTTCCGTAACTGCCTGCAAGGGTCTTTAGGCTTCCGTAGGGGCTGGTAGGGTTCCATAAAGTTCTGTGGGTTCCTGCAGAGTTCTGCAAGTGCCCGCAAGGGCCTGTAGGGGCGCACAGTGTTTCTGCCAGGTTCCGTAGAGTTCCGTAGGGGCCATATTTTTCTGTAGTGGCTGGTAGTATTCTGTAGGGGTCTGTAGGTTTCCGTCGGCGCCTACAGTGTTCTGTAGGAGCCCATAGGGTTTTAGTGAGGTTCCGTTGTGTTGCTAAGGGTCTTGTAGAGTGCTGTTGGGTCCTGGAGTATTCTGTAGGGTTCCAGAGGGGCTCGTAGGGTTCCATCGAAATCTATAGGGTTCCCTAGGGGCCCATAGAGTCCCGTAGATTTCCGTAGGGACCTGTAGGGTTGTGTAAGTGCCCGCAGAAGTCTGTAGGAGTCTGTGGGATTCTGTAAGGTTCTGGAGGGTTCTGCAGGGTTCCGTAGGGGCCCGTAGAGTTCCGTAGTGGCTGGTAAAGTTCCGTAGGGCCCTGTGGGGTTCTGTATGGACCTGTAGGGTTCCGTAGGGGCCTGCAGGGTTCCGTAAGTGCCCGCAGGTGTCTGTAGGGTTCCGTAGGGGTCTGCAGGGTTCCGTAGGCACCTGCAGTGTTCTGTAGGAGCCCATAGGGTTTTAGTGAGGTTCCGTTGTGTTGCTAAGGGTCTTGTAGAGTGCTGTCGGGTCCTGGAGTATTCTGTAGGGTTCCAGAGGGCCTCATAGGGTTCCGTCGAAATCTGAAGGGTTCCCTAGGGGCCCGTAGAGTCCCGTAGATTTCCGTAGGGGCCTGTAGGGTTATGTAAGTGCCCGCAGGGGTTGGTAGGAGCTTGTAGGGTGCCATATGTTTCCGGAGGGTTGTGTAGGGTTCCGTAGGGGCCTGTGGTGTTCCCTAGGGGCCTGTAGAGTCTCGTACAGTTCCGTAGGGTCCTGTAGGTTTCCATAAGCGCCCGCAGAGGTCTGAAGGGGCCCGTACTGTGCCGTAAGGATCCATAGGGTTCCGTAGAGCTTCGTAGGTTCCCTAGAGGCCTCTGGAGTACCGCAGGAGCCAGTAGTGTTCTGTAGGGGCCCGTAGGGTTCCTTCCATAGGAGCTGGCAGTGTTCCGTAGGGTCTTCTAGGGTTGAATAAGTGCCCGCAGGAGTCTGTAGGAGTCTGTGGGATTCTGTAAGGTTCTGGAGGGTTCTGCAGGGTTCCGTAGGGGCCCGTAGAGTTCCGTAGTGGCTGGTAAAGTTCCGTAGGGCCCTGTGGGGTTCTGTATGGACCTGTAGGGTTCCGTAGGGGCCTGCAGGGTTCCGTAAGTGCCCGCAGGTGTCTGTAGGGTTCCGTAGGCACCTGCAGTGTTCTGTAGGAGCCCATAGGGTTTTAGTGAGGTTCCGTTGTGTTGCTAAGGGTCTTGTAGAGTGCTGTCGGGTCCTGGAGTATTCTGTAGGGTTCCAGAGGGCCTCATAGGGTTCCGTCGAAATCTGAAGGGTTCCCTAGGGGCCCGTAGAGTCCCGTAGATTTCCGTAGGGGCCTGTAGGGTTATGTAAGTGCCCGCAGGGGTTGGTAGAAGCTTGTAGGGTGCCATATGTTTCCGGAGGGTTGTGTAGGGTTCCGTAGGGGCCTGTGGTGTTCCCTAGGGGCCTGTAGAGTCTCGTACAGTTTCGGTAGGGTCCTGTAGGTTTCCATAAGCGCCCGCAGAGGTCTGAAGGGGCCCGTACTGTGCCGTAAGGATCCATAGGGTTCCGTAGAGCTTTGTAGGTTCCCTAGAGGGCTCTGGAGTACCGCAGGAGCCAGTAGTGTTCTGTAGGGTCCTCTAGGGTTGAGTAAGTGCCCGCAGGAGTCTGTAGGAATCCGTGGGATTCTGTAAGGTTCTGGAGGGTTCTGCAGGGTTCCGCAGGGGCCCGTAGAGTTCCATAGTGGCTGGTAAAGTTCCCTAGGGCCCTGTACCGTTCCGTAACTGCCTGCAAGGGTCTTTAGGCTTCCGTAGGGGCTGGTAGGGTTCCATAAAGTTCCGTGGGTTCCTGCAGAGTTCTGCAAGTGCCCGCAAGGGCCTGTAGGGGCGCACAGTGTTTCTGCCAGGTTCCGTAGAGTTCCGTAGGGGCCATATTTTTCTGTAGTGGCTGGTAGTATTCTGTAGGGGTCTGTAGGTTTCCGTCGGCGCCTACAGTGTTCTGTAGGAGCCCATAGGGTTTTAGTGAGGTTCCGTTGTGTTGCTAAGGGTCTTGTAGAGTGCTGTTGGGTCCTGGAGTATTCTGTAGGGTTCCAGAGGGGTTCGTAGGGTTCCATCGAAATCTATAGGGTTCCCTAGGGGCCCATAGAGTCCCGTAGATTTCCGTAGGGACCTGTAGGGTTGTGTAAGTGCCCGCAGAAGTCTGTAGGAGTCTGTGGGATTCTGTAAGGTTCTGGAGGGTTCTGCAGGGTTCCGTAGGGGCCCGTAGAGTTCCGTAGTGGCTGGTAAAGTTCCGTAGGGCCCTGTGGGGTTCTGTATGGACCTGTAGGGTTCCGTAGGGGCCTGCAGGGTTCCGTAAGTGCCCGCAGGTGTCTGTAGGGTTCCGTAGGGGTCTGCAGGGTTCCGTAGGCACCTGCAGTGTTCTGTAGGAGCCCATAGGGTTTTAGTGAGGTTCCGTTGTGTTGCTAAGGGTCTTGTAGAGTGCTGTCGGGTCCTGGAGTATTCTGTAGGGTTCCAGAGGGCCTCATAGGGTTCCGTCGAAATCTGAAGGGTTCCCTAGGGGCCCGTAGAGTCCCGTAGATTTCCGTAGGGGCCTGTAGGGTTATGTAAGTGCCCGCAGGGGTTGGTAGGAGCTTGTAGGGTGCCATATGTTTCCGGAGGGTTGTGTAGGGTTCCGTAGGGGCCTGTGGTGTTCCCTAGGGGCCTGTAGAGTCTCGTACGGTTCCGTAGGGGCCTGTGGTGTTCCCTAGGGGCCGTAGAGTCTCGTACAGTTCCGTAGGGTCCTGTAGGTTTCCATAAGCGCCCGCAGACATCTGAAGGGGCCCGTACTGTGCCGTAAGGATCCATAGGGTTCCGTAGAGCTTCGTAGGTTCCCTAGAGGCCTCTGGAGTACCGCAGGAGCCAGTAGTGTTCTGTAGGGGCCCGTAGGGTTCCTTCCATAGGAGCTGGCAGTGTTCCATAGGGTACTCTAGGGTTGAGTAAGTGCCCGCAGGAGTCTGTAGGAATCCGTGGGATTCTGTAAGGTTCTGGAGGGTTCTGCAGGGTTCCGTAGGGGCCCGTAGAGTTCCGTAGTGGCTGGTAAAGTTCCCTAGGGCCCTGTACCGTTCCGTAACTGCCTGCAAGGGTCTTTAGGCTTCCGTAGGGGCTGGTAGGGTTCCATAAAGTTCCGTGGGTTCCTGCAGAGTTCTGCAAGTGCCCGCAAGGGCCTGTAGGGGCCCACAGTGTTTCTGCCAGGTTCCGTAGAGTTCCGTAGGGGCCATATTTTTCTGTAGTGGCTGGTAGTATTCTGTAGGGGTCTGTAGGGTTCCGTAGGCGCCTACAGTGTTCTGTAGGAGCCCATAGGGTTTTAGTGAGGTTCCGTTGTGTTGCTAAGGGTCTTGTAGAGTGCTGTCGGGTCCTGGAGTATTCTGTAGGGTTCCAGAGGGGCTCGTAGGGTTCCATCGAAATCTATAGGGTTCCCTAGGGGCCCATAGAGTCCCGTAGATTTCCGTAGGGACCTGTAGGGTTGTGTAAGTGCCCGCAGAAGTCTGTAGGAGTCTGTGGGATTCTGTAAGGTTCTGGAGGGTTCTGCAGGGTTCCGTAGGGGCCCGTAGAGTTCCGTAGTGGCTGGTAAAGTTCCGTAGGGCCCTGTGGGGTTCTGTATGGACCTGTAGGGTTCCGTAGGGGCCTGCAGGGTTCCGTAAGTGCCCGCAGGTGTCTGTAGGGTTCCGTCGGGGTCTGTAGGGTTCCGTAGGCACCTGCAGTGTTCTGTAGGAGCCCATAGGGTTTTAGTGAGGTTCCGTTGTGTTGCTAAGGGTCTTGTAGAGTGCTGTCGGGTCCTGGAGTATTCTGTAGGGTTCCAGAGGGCCTCATAGGATTCCATCGAAATCTATAGGGTTCCCTAGGGGCCCATAGAGTCCCGTAGATTGCCGTAGGGACCTGTAGGGTTGTGTAAGTGCTCGCAGGGGTTGGTAGGAGCTTGTAGGGTTCCATAAGTTTCCAGAGGGTTGTGTAGGGTTCCGTAGAGGCCTGTGGTGTTCCCTAAGGGCCTGTAGAGTCTCGTACGGTTCCGTAGGGGCCTGTGGTGTTCCCTAGGGGCCTGTAGAGTCTCGTACAGTTCCGTAGGGTCCTGTAGGTTTCCATAAGCGCCCGCAGAGGTCTGAAGGGGCCCGTACTGTGCCGTAAGGATCCATAGGGTTCCGTAGAGCTTCGTAGGTTCCCTAGAGGCCTCTGGAGTACCGCAGGAGCCAGTAGTGTTCTGTAGGGGCCCGTAGGGTTCCTTCCATAGGAGCTGGCAGTGTTCCGTAGGGTCCTCTAGGGTTGAGTAAGTGCCCGCAGGAGTCTGTAGGAATCCGTGGGATTCTGTAAGGTTCTGGAGGGTTCTGCAGGGTTCCGCAGGGGCCCGTAGAGTTCCATAGTGGCTGGTAAAGTTCCCTAGGGCCCTGTACCGTTCCGTAACTGCCTGCAAGGGTCTTTAGGCTTCCGTAGGGGCTGGTAGGGTTCCATAAAGTTCCGTGGGTTCCTGCAGAGTTCTGCAAGTGCCCGCAAGGGCCTGTAGGGGCCCACAGTGTTTCTGCCAGGTTCCGTAGAGTTCCGTAGGGGCCATATTTTTCTGTAGTGGCTGGTAGTATTCTGTAGGGGTCTGTAGGTTTCCGTAGGCGCCTACAGTGTTCTGTAGGAGCCCATAGGGTTTTAGTGAGGTTCCGTTGTGTTGCTAAGGGTCTTGTAGAGTGCTGTCGGGTCCTGGAGTATTCTGTAGGGTTCCAGAGGGGCTCGTAGGGTTCCATCGAAATCTATAGGGTTCCCTAGGGGCCCATAGAGTCCCGTAGATTTCCGTAGGGACCTGTAGGGTTGTGTAAGTGCCCGCAGAAGTCTGTAGGAGTCTGTGGGATTCTGTAAGGTTCTGGAGGGTTCTGCAGGGTTCCGTAGGGGCCCGTAGAGTTCTGTAGTGGCTGGTAAAGTTCCGTAGGGCCCTGTGGGGTTCTGTATGGACCTGTAGGGTTCCGTAGGGGCCTGCAGGGTTCCGTAAGTGCCCGCAGGTGTCTGTAGGGTTCCGTAGGGGTCTGCAGGGTTCCGTAGGCACCTGCAGTGTTCTGTAGGAGCCCATAGGGTTTTAGTGAGGTTCCGTTGTGTTGCTAAGGGTCTTGTAGAGTGCTGTCGGGTCCTGGAGTATTCTGTAGGGTTCCAGAGGGCCTCATAGGGTTCCATCGAAATCTATAGGGTTCCCTAGGGGCCCATAGAGTCCCGTAGATTTCCGTAGGGACCTGTAGGGTTGTGTAAGTGCTCGCAGGGGTTGGTAGGAGCTTGTAGGGTTCCATAAGTTTCCAGAGGGTTGTGTAGGGTTCCGTAGGGGCCTGTGGTGTTCCCTAGGGGCCTGTAGAGTCTCGTACGGTTCCGTAGGGGCCTGTGGTGTTCCCTAGGGGCCTGTAGAGTCTCGTACGGTTCCGTAGGGGCCTGTGGTGTTCCCTAGGGGCCGTAGAGTCTCGTACAGTTCCGTAGGGTCCTGTAGGTTTCCATAAGCGCCCGCAGAGGTCTGAAGGGGCCCGTACTGTGCCGTAAGGATCCATAGGGTTCCGTAGAGCTTCGTAGGTTCCCTAGAGGCCTCTGGAGTACCGCAGGAGCCAGTAGTGTTCTGTAGGGGCCCGTAGGGTTCCTTCCATAGGAGCTGGCAGTGTTCCGTAGGGTCCTCTAGGGTTGAGTAAGTGCCCGCAGGAGTCTGTAGGAATCCGTGGGATTCTGTAAGGTTCTGGAGGGTTCTGCAGGGTTCCGCAGGGGCCCGTAGAGTTCCATAGTGGCTGGTAAAGTTCCCTAGGGCCCTGTACCATTCCGTAACTGCCTGCAAGGGTCTTTAGGCTTCCGTAGGGGCTGGTAGGGTTCCATAAAGTTCCGTGGGTTCCTGCAGAGTTCTGCAAGTGCCCGCAAGGGCCTGTAGGGGCCCACAGTGTTTCTGCCAGGTTCCGTAGAGTTCCGTAGGGGCCATATTTTTCTGTAGTGGCTGGTAGTATTCTGTAGGGGTCTGTAGGTTTCCGTAGGCGCCTACAGTGTTCTGTAGGAGCCCATAGGGTTTTAGTGAGGTTCCGTTGTGTTGCTAAGGGTCTTGTAGAGTGCTGTCGGGTCCTGGAGTATTCTGTAGGGTTCCAGAGGGGCTCGTAGGGTTCCATCGAAATCTATAGGGTTCCCTAGGGGCCCATAGAGTCCCGTAGATTTCCGTAGGGACCTGTAGGGTTGTGTAAGTGCCCGCAGAAGTCTGTAGGAGTCTGTGGGATTCTGTAAGGTTCCGGAGGGTTCTGCAGGGTTCCGTAGGGGCCCGTAGAGTTCTGTAGTGGCTGGTAAAGTTCCGTAGGGCCCTGTGGGGTTCTGTATGGACCTGTAGGGTTCCGTAGGGGCCTGCAGGGTTCCGTAAGTGCCCGCAGGTGTCTGTAGGGTTCCGTAGGGGTCTGCAGGGTTCCGTAGGCACCTGCAGTGTTCTGTAGGAGCCCATAGGGTTTTAGTGAGGTTCCGTTGTGTTGCTAAGGGTCTTGTAGAGTGCTGTCGGGTCCTGGAGTATTCTGTAGGGTTCCAGAGGGCCTCATAGGGTTCCATCGAAATCTATAGGGTTCCCTAGGGGCCCATAGAGTCCCGTAGATTTCCGTAGGGACCTGTAGGGTTGTGTAAGTGCTCGCAGGGGTTGGTAGGAGCTTGTAGGGTTCCATAAGTTTCCAGAGGGTTGTGTAGGGTTCCGTAGGGGCCTGTGGTGTTCCCTAGGGGCCTGTAGAGTCTCGTACGGTTCCGTAGGGGCCTGTGGTGTTCCCTAGGGGCCTGTAGAGTCTCGTACGGTTCCGTAGGGGCCTGTGGTGTTCCCTAGGGGCCGTAGAGTCTCGTACAGTTCCATAGGGTCCTGTAGGTTTCCATAAGCGCCCGCAGACATCTGAAGGGGCCCGTACTGTGCCGTAAGGATCCATAGGGTTCCGTAGAGCTTCGTAGGTTCCCTAGAGGCCTCTGGAGTACCGCAGGAGCCAGTAGTGTTCTGTAGGGGCCCGTAGGGTTCCTTCCATAGGAGCTGGCAGTGTTCCGTAGGGTCTTCTAGGGTTGAATAAGTGCCCGCAGGAGTCTGTAGGAATCCGTGGGATTCTGTAAGGTTCTGGAGGGTTCTGCAGGGTTCCGTAGGGGCCCGTAGAGTTCCGTAGTGGCTGGTAAAGTTCCCTAGGGCCCTGTACCGTTCCGTAACTGCCTGCAAGGGTCTTTAGGCTTCCGTAGGGGCTGGTAGGGTTCCATAAAGTTCCGTGGGTTCCTGCAGAGTTCTGCAAGTGCCCGCAAGGGCCTGTAGGGGCGCACAGTGTTTCTGCCAGGTTCCGTAGAGTTCCGTAGGGGCCATATTTTTCTGTAGTGGCTGGTAGTATTCTGTAGGGGTCTGTAGGTTTCCGTCGGCGCCTACAGTGTTCTGTAGGAGCCCATAGGGTTTTAGTGAGGTTCCGTTGTGTTGCTAAGGGTCTTGTAGAGTGCTGTCGGGTCCTGGAGTATTCTGTAGGGTTCCAGAGGGCCTCATAGGGTTCCGTCGAAATCTGAAGGGTTCCCTAGGGGCCCGTAGAGTCCCGTAGATTTCCGTAGGGGCCTGTAGGGTTATGTAAGTGTCCGCAGGGGTAGGTAGAAGCTTGTAGGGTGCCATATGTTTCCGGAGGGTTGTGTAGGGTTCCGTAGGGGCCTGTGGTGTTCCCTAGGGGCCTGTAGAGTCTCGTACAGTTTCGGTAGGGTCCTGTAGGTTTCCATAAGCGCCCGCAGAGGTCTGAAGGGGCCCGTACTGTGCCGTAAGGATCCATAGGGTTCCGTAGAGCTTCGTAGGTTCCCTAGAGGCCTCTGGAGTACCGCAGGAGCCAGTAGTGTTCCGTAGGGTCCTCTAGGGTTGAGTAAGTGCCCGCAGGAGTCTGTAGGAATCCGTGGGATTCTGTAAGGTTCTGGAGGGTTCTGCAGGGTTCCGCAGGGGCCCGTAGAGTTCCATAGTGGCTGGTAAAGTTCCCTAGGGCCCTGTACCGTTCCGTAACTGCCTGCAAGGGTCTTTAGGCTTCCGTAGGGGCTGGTAGGGTTCCATAAAGTTCCGTGGGTTCCTGCAGAGTTCTGCAAGTGCCCGCAAGGGCCTGTAGGGGCCCACAGTGTTTCTGCCAGGTTCCGTAGAGTTCCGTAGGGGCCATATTTTTCTGTAGTGGCTGGTAGTATTCTGTAGGGGTCTGTAGGTTTCCGTAGGCGCCTACAGTGTTCTGTAGGAGCCCATAGGGTTTTAGTGAGGTTCCGTTGTGTTGCTAAGGGTCTTGTAGAGTGCTGTCGGGTCCTGGAGTATTCTGTAGGGTTCCAGAGGGGCTCGTAGGGTTCCATCGAAATCTATAGGGTTCCCTAGGGGCCCATAGAGTCCCGTAGATTTCCGTAGGGACCTGTAGGGTTGTGTAAGTGCCCGCAGAAGTCTGTAGGAGTCTGTGAGATTCTGTAAGGTTCCGGAGGGTTCTGCAGGGTTCCGTAGGGGCTGGTAGGGTTCCGTAGCGGCTGGTAAAGTTCCGTAGGGCCCTGTGGGGTTCTGTATGGACCTGTAGGGTTCCGTAGGGGCCTGCAGGGTTCCGTAAGTGCCCGCAGGTGTCTGTAGGGTTCCGTAGGGGTCTGTAGGGTTCCGTAGGCGCCTACAGTGTTCTGTAGGAGCCCATAGGGTTTTAGTGAGGTTCCGTTGTGTTGCTAAGGGTCTTGTAGAGTGCTGTCGGGTCCTGGAGTATTCTGTAGGGTTCCAGAGGGCCTCATAGGGTTCCGTCGAAATCTGAAGGGTTCCCTAGGGGCCCGTAGAGTCCCGTAGATTTCCGTAGGGGCCTGTAGGGTTATGTAAGTGCCCGCAGGGGTTGGTAGAAGCTTGTAGGGTGCCATATGTTTCCGGAGGGTTGTGTAGGGTTCCGTAGGGGCCTGTGGTGTTCCCTAGGGGCCTGTAGAGTCTCGTACAGTTTCGGTAGGGTCCTGTAGGTTTCCATAAGCGCCCGCAGAGGTCTGAAGGGGCCCGTACTGTGCCGTAAGGATCCATAGGGTTCCGTAGAGCTTCGTAGGTTCCCTAGAGGCCTGTGGAGTACCGCAGGAGCCAGTAGTGTTCCGTAGGGTCCTCTAGGGTTGAGTAAGTGCCCGCAGGAGTCTGTAGGAATCCGTGGGATTCTGTAAGGTTCTGGAGGGTTCTGCAGGGTTCCGCAGGGGCCCGTAGAGTTCCATAGTGGCTGGTAAAGTTCCCTAGGGCCCTGTACCGTTCCGTAACTGCCTGCAAGGGTCTTTAGGCTTCCGTAGGGGCTGGTAGGGTTCCATAAAGTTCCGTGGGTTCCTGCAGAGTTCTGCAAGTGCCCACAAGGGCCTGTAGGGGCGCACAGTGTTTCTGCCAGGTTCCGTAGAGTTCCGTAGGGGCCATATTTTTCTGTAGTGGCTGGTAGTATTCTGTAGGGGTCTGTAGGTTTCCGTAGGCGCCTACAGTGTTCTGTAGGAGCCCATAGGGTTTTAGTGAGGTTCCGTTGTGTTGCTAAGGGTCTTGTAGAGTGCTGTCGGGTCCTGGAGTATTCTGTAGGGTTCCAGAGGGGCTCGTAGGGTTCCATCGAAATCTATAGGGTTCCCTAGGGGCCCATAGAGTCCCGTAGATTTCCGTAGGGACCTGTAGGGTTGTGTAAGTGCCCGCAGAAGTCTGTAGGAGTCTGTGGGATTCTGTAAGGTTCCGGAGGGTTCTGCAGGGTTCCGTAGGGGCCCGTAGAGTTCCGTAGTGGCTGGTAAAGTTCCGTAGGGCCCTGTGGGGTTCTGTATGGACCTGTAGGGTTCCGTAGGGGCCTGCAGGGTTCCGTAAGTGCCCGCAGGTGTCTGTAGGGTTCCGTAGGGGTCTGCAGGGTTCCGTAGGCACCTGCAGTGTTCTGTAGGAGCCCATAGGGTTTTAGTGAGGTTCCGTTGTGTTGCTAAGGGTCTTGTAGAGTGCTGTCGGGTCCTGGAGTATTCTGTAGGGTTCCAGAGGGCCTCATAGGGTTCCATCGAAATCTATAGGGTTCCCTAGGGGCCCATAGAGTCCCGTAGATTTCCGTAGGGACCTGTAGGGTTGTGTAAGTGCTCGCAGGGGTTGGTAGGAGCTTGTAGGGTTCCATAAGTTTCCAGAGGGTTGTGTAGGGTTCCGTAGGGGCCTGTGGTGTTCCCTAGGGGCCTGTAGAGTCTCGTACGGTTCCGTAGGGGCCTGTGGTGTTCCCTAGGGGCCTGTAGAGTCTCGTACAGTTCCGTAGGGTCCTGTAGGTTTCCATAAGCGCCCGCAGACATCTGAAGGGGCCCGTACTGTGCCGTAAGGATCCATAGGGTTCCGTAGAGCTTCGTAGGTTCCCTAGAGGCCTCTGGAGTACCGCAGGAGCCAGTAGTGTTCTGTAGGGGCCCGTAGGGTTCCTTCCATAGGAGCTGGCAGTGTTCCGTAGGGTCCTCTAGGGTTGAGTAAGTGCCCGCAGAAGTCTGTAGGAGTCTGTGGGATTCTGTAAGGTTCTGGAGGGTTCTGCAGGGTTCCGTAGGGGCCCTTAGAGTTCCGTAGTGGCTGGTAAAGTTCCGTAGGGCCCTGTGGGGTTCTGTATGGACCTGTAGGGTTCCGTAGGGGCCTGCAGGGTTCCGTAAGTGCCCGCAGGTGTCTGTAGGGTTCCGTAGGCACCTGCAGTGTTCTGTAGGAGCCCATAGGGTTTTAGTGAGGTTCCGTTGTGTTGCTAAGGGTCTTGTAGAGTGCTGTCGGGTCCTGGAGTATTCTGTAGGGTTCCAGAGGGGCTCGTAGGGTTCCATCGAAATCTATAGGGTTCCCTAGGGGCCCATAGAGTCCCGTAGATTTCCGTAGGGACCTGTAGGGTTGTGTAAGTGCCCGCAGAAGTCTGTAGGAGTCTGTGGGATTCTGTAAGGTTCCGGAGGGTTCTGCAGGGTTCCGTAGGGGCCCGTAGAGTTCCGTAGCGGCTGGTAAAGTTCCGTAGGGCCCTGTGGGGTTCTGTATGGACCTGTAGGGTTCCGTAGGGGCCTGCAGGGTTCCGTAAGTGCCCGCAGGTGTCTGTAGGGTTCCGTAGGGGTCTGTAGGGTTCCGTAGGCGCCTACAGTGTTCTGTAGGAGCCCATAGGGTTTTAGTGAGGTTCCGTTGTGTTGCTAAGGGTCTTGTAGAGTGCTGTCGGGTCCTGGAGTATTCTGTAGGGTTCCAGAGGGGCTCGTAGGGTTCCATCGAAATCTATAGGGTTCCCTAGGGGCCCATAGAGTCCCGTAGATTTCCGTAGGGACCTGTAGGGTTGTGTAAGTGCCCGCAGAAGTCTGTAGGAGTCTGTGGGATTCTGTAAGGTTCTGGAGGGTTCTGCAGGGTTCCGTAGGGGCCCGTAGAGTTCCGTAGCGGCTGGTAAAGTTCCGTAGGGCCCTGTGGGGTTCTGTATGGACCTGTAGGGTTCCGTAGGGGCCTGCAGGGTTCCGTAAGTGCCCGCAGGTGTCTGTAGGGTTCCGTCGGGGTCTGTAGGGTTCCGTAGGCACCTGCAGTGTTCTGTAGGAGCCCATAGGGTTTTAGTGAGGTTCCGTTGTGTTGCTAAGGGTCTTGTAGAGTGCTGTCGGGTCCTGGAGTATTCTGTAGGGTTCCAGAGGGCCTC
The DNA here is from genome assembly GCF_964106895.1 of Numenius arquata. Taxonomy (NCBI): domain Eukaryota; kingdom Metazoa; phylum Chordata; class Aves; order Charadriiformes; family Scolopacidae; genus Numenius; species Numenius arquata. The sequence goes on from NW_027414891.1 coordinate 65,942, forward strand.
ATAGGGTTCCATCGAAATCTATAGGGTTCTCTAGGGGCCCATAGAGTCCCGTAGATTGCCGTAGGGACCTGTAGGGTTGTGTAAGTGCTCGCAGGGGTTGGTAGGAGCTTGTAGGGTTCCATAAGTTTCCAGAGGGTTGTGTAGGGTTCCGTAGGGGCCTGTGGTGTTCCCTAGGGGCCTGTAGAGTCTCGTACGGTTCCGTAGGGTCCTGTAGGTTTCCATAAGCGCCCGCAGAGGTCTGAAGGGGCCCGTACTGTGCCGTAAGGATCCATAGGGTTCCGTAGAGCTTCGTAGGTTCCCTAGAGGCCTCTGGAGTACCGCAGGAGCCAGTAGTGTTCTGTAGGGGCCCGTAGGGTTCCTTCCATAGGAGCTGGCAGTGTTCCGTAGGGTCCTCTAGGGTTGAGTAAGTGCCCGCAGAAGTCTGTAGGAGTCTGTGGGATTCTGTAAGGTTCTGGAGGGTTCTGCAGGGTTCCGTAGGGGCCCTTAGAGTTCCGTAGTGGCTGGTAAAGTTCCGTAGGGCCCTGTGGGGTTCTGTATGGACCTGTAGGGTTCCGTAGGGGCCTGCAGGGTTCCGTAAGTGCCCGCAGGTGTCTGTAGGGTTCCGTCGGGGTCTGTAGGGTTCCGTAGGCACCTGCAGTGTTCTGTAGGAGCCCATAGGGTTTTAGTGAGGTTCCGTTGTGTTGCTAAGGGTCTTGTAGAGTGCTGTCGGGTCCTGGAGTATTCTGTAGGGTTCCAGAGGGCCTCATAGGGTTCCGTCGAAATCTGAAGGGTTCCCTAGGGGCCCGTAGAGTCCCGTAGATTTCCGTAGGGGCCTGTAGGGTTATGTAAGTGCCCGCAGGGGTTGGTAGAAGCTTGTAGGGTGCCATATGTTTCCGGAGGGTTGTGTAGGGTTCCGTAGGGGCCTGTGGTGTTCCCTAGGGGCCTGTAGAGTCTCGTACAGTTTCGGTAGGGTCCTGTAGGTTTCCATAAGCGCCCGCAGAGGTCTGAAGGGGCCCGTACTGTGCCGTAAGGATCCATAGGGTTCCGTAGAGCTTTGTAGGTTCCCTAGAGGCCTCTGGAGTACCGCAGGAGCCAGTAGTGTTCCGTAGGGTCCTCTAGGGTTGAGTAAGTGCCCGCAGGAGTCTGTAGGAATCCGTGGGATTCTGTAAGGTTCTGGAGGGTTCTGCAGGGTTCTGCAGGGGCCCGTAGAGTTCCATAGTGGCTGGTAAAGTTCCCTAGGGCCCTGTACCGTTCCGTAACTGCCTGCAAGGGTCTTTAGGCTTCCGTAGGGGCTGGTAGGGTTCCATAAAGTTCCGTGGGTTCCTGCAGAGTTCTGCAAGTGCCCGCAAGGGCCTGTAGGGGCCCACAGTGTTTCTGCCAGGTTCCGTAGAGTTCCGTAGGGGCCATATTTTTCTGTAGTGGCTGGTAGTATTCTGTAGGGGTCTGTAGGTTTCCGTAGGCGCCTACAGTGTTCTGTAGGAGCCCATAGGGTTTTAGTGAGGTTCCGTTGTGTTGCTAAGGGTCTTGTAGAGTGCTGTCGGGTCCTGGAGTATTCTGTAGGGTTCCAGAGGGGCTCGTAGGGTTCCATCGAAATCTATAGGGTTCCCTAGGGGCCCATAGAGTCCCGTAGATTTCCGTAGGGACCTGTAGGGTTGTGTAAGTGCCCGCAGAAGTCTGTAGGAGTCTGTGGGATTCTGTAAGGTTCCGGAGGGTTCTGCAGGGTTCCGTAGGGGCCCGTAGAGTTCCGTAGTGGCTGGTAAAGTTCCGTAGGGCCCTGTGGGGTTCTGTATGGACCTGTAGGGTTCCGTAGGGGCCTGCAGGGTTCCGTAAGTGCCCGCAGGTGTCTGTAGGGTTCCGTAGGGGTCTGCAGGGTTCCGTAGGCACCTGCAGTGTTCTGTAGGAGCCCATAGGGTTTTAGTGAGGTTCCGTTGTGTTGCTAAGGGTCTTGTAGAGTGCTGTCGGGTCCTGGAGTATTCTGTAGGGTTCCAGAGGGCCTCATAGGGTTCCATCGAAATCTATAGGGTTCCCTAGGGGCCCATAGAGTCCCGTAGATTTCCGTAGGGACCTGTAGGGTTGTGTAAGTGCTCGCAGGGGTTGGTAGGAGCTTGTAGGGTTCCATAAGTTTCCAGAGGGTTGTGTAGGGTTCCGTAGGGGCCTGTGGTGTTCCCTAGGGGCCTGTAGAGTCTCGTACAGTTCCGTAGGGGCCTGTGGTGTTCCCTAGGGGCCTGTAGAGTCTCGTACAGTTCCGTAGGGTCCTGTAGGTTTCCATAAGCGCCCGCAGAGGTCTGAATGGGCCCGTACTGTGCCGTAAGGATCCATAGGGTTCCGTAGAGCTTCGTAGGTTCCCTAGAGGCCTGTGGAGTACTGCAGGAGCCAGTAGTGTTCTGTAGGGGCCCGTAGGGTTCCTTCCATAGGAGCTGGCAGTGTTCCGTAGGGTCCTCTAGGGTTGAGTAAGTGCCCGCAGAAGTCTGTAGGAGTCTGTGGGATTCTGTAAGGTTCTGGAGGGTTCTGCAGGGTTCCGTAGGGGCCCCTAGAGTTCCGTAGTGGCTGGTAAAGTTCCGTAGGGCCCTGTGGGGTTCTGTATGGACCTGTAGGGTTCCGTAGGGGCCTGCAGGGTTCCGTAAGTGCCCGCAGGTGTCTGTAGGGTTCCGTAGGCACCTGCAGTGTTCTGTAGGAGCCCATAGGGTTTTAGTGAGGTTCCGTTGTGTTGCTAAGGGTCTTGTAGAGTGCTGTCGGGTCCTGGAGTATTCTGTAGGGTTCCAGAGGGCCTCATAGGGTTCCATCGAAATCTATAGGGTTCTCTAGGGGCCCATAGAGTCCCGTAGATTGCCGTAGGGACCTGTAGGGTTGTGTAAGTGCTCGCAGGGGTTGGTAGGAGCTTGTAGGGTTCCATAAGTTTCCAGAGGGTTGTGTAGGGTTCCGTAGGGGCCTGTGGTGTTCCCTAGGGGCCTGTAGAGTCTCGTACGGTTCCGTAGGGTCCTGTAGGTTTCCATAAGCGCCCGCAGAGGTCTGAAGGGGCCCGTACTGTGCCGTAAGGATCCATAGGGTTCCGTAGAGCTTCGTAGGTTCCCTAGAGGCCTGTGGAGTACCGCAGGAGCCAGTAGTGTTCTGTAGGGGCCCGTAGGGTTCCTTCCATAGGAGCTGGCAGTGTTCCGTAGGGTCCTCTAGGGTTGAGTAAGTGCCCGCAGAAGTCTGTAGGAGTCTGTGGGATTCTGTAAGGTTCTGGAGGGTTCTGCAGGGTTCCGTAGGGGCCCGTAGAGTTCCGTAGTGGCTGGTAAAGTTCCGTAGGGCCCTGTGGGGTTCTGTATGGACCTGTAGGGTTCCGTAGGGGCCTGCAGGGTTCCGTAAGTGCCCGCAGGTGTCTGTAGGGTTCCGTAGGCACCTGCAGTGTTCTGTAGGAGCCCATAGGGTTTTAGTGAGGTTCCGTTGTTTTGCTAAGGGTCTTGTAGAGTGCTGTCGGGTCCTGGAGTATTCTGTAGGGTTCCAGAGGGGCTCGTAGGGTTCCATCGAAATCTATAGGGTTCCCTAGGGGCCCATAGAGTCCCGTAGATTTCCGTAGGGACCTGTAGGGTTGTGTAAGTGCCCGCAGAAGTCTGTAGGAGTCTGTGGGATTCTGTAAGGTTCCGGAGGGTTCTGCAGGGTTCCGTAGGGGCCCGTAGAGTTCCGTAGTGGCTGGTAAAGTTCCGTAGGGCCCTGTGGGGTTCTGTATGGACCTGTAGGGTTCCGTAGGGGCCTGCAGGGTTCCGTAAGTGCCCGCAGGTGTCTGTAGGGTTCCGTAGGGGTCTGCAGGGTTCCGTAGGCACCTGCAGTGTTCTGTAGGAGCCCATAGGGTTTTAGTGAGGTTCCGTTGTGTTGCTAAGGGTCTTGTAGAGTGCTGTCGGGTCCTGGAGTATTCTGTAGGGTTCCAGAGGGCCTCATAGGGTTCCGTCGAAATCTGAAGGGTTCCCTAGGGGCCCGTAGAGTCCCGTAGATTTCCGTAGGGGCCTGTAGGTTTATGTAAGTGCCCGCAGGGGTTGGTAGGAGCTTGTAGGGTGCCATATGTTTCCGGAGGGTTGTGTAGGGTTCCGTAGGGGCCTGTGGTGTTCCCTAGGGGCCTGTAGAGTCTCGTACAGTTTCGATAGGGTCCTGTAGGTTTCCATAAGCACCCGCAGAGGTCTGAAGGGGCCCGTACTGTGCCGTAAGCATCCATAGGGTTCCGTAGAGCTTCGTAGGTTCCCTAGAGGCGTCTGGAGTACCGCAGGAGCCAGTATTGTTCCGTAGGGTCCTCTAGGGTTGAGTAAGTGCCCGCAGGAGTCTGTAGGAATCCGTGGGATTCTGTAAGGTTCTGGAGGGTTCTGCAGGGTTCTGCAGAGGCCCGTAGAGTTCTGTAATGGCTGGTAAAGTTCCGTAGGGCCCTGTACCGTTCCATAACTGCCTGCAAGGGTCTTTAGGCTTCCGTAGGGGCTGGCAGGGTTCCATAAAGTTCCGTGGGTTCCTGCAGAGTTCTGCAAGTGCCCGCAAGGGCCTGTAGGGGCGCACAGTGTTTCTGCCAGGTTCCGTAGAGTTCCGTAGGGGCCATATTTTTCTGTAGTGGCTGGTAGTATTCTGTAGGGGTCTGTAGGTTTCCGTAGGCGCCTACAGTGTTCTGTAGGAGCCCATAGGGTTTTAGTGAGGTTCCGTTGTGTTGCTAAGGGTCTTGTAGAGTGCTGTCGGGTCCTGGAGTATTCTGTAGGGTTCCAGAGGGGCTCGTAGGGTTCCATCGAAATCTATAGGGTTCCCTAGGGGCCCATAGAGTCCCGTAGATTGCCGTAGGGACCTGTAGGGTTGTGTAAGTGCTCGCAGGGGTTGGTAGGAGCTTGTAGGGTTCCATAAGTTTCCAGAGGGTTGTGTAGGGTTCCGTAGGGGCCTGTGGTGTTCCCTAGGGGCCTGTAGAGTCTCGTACGGTTCCGTAGGGGCCTGTGGTGTTCCCTAGGGGCCTGTAGAGTCTCGTACAGTTCCGTAGGGTCCTGTAGGTTTCCATAAGCGCCCGCAGAGGTCTGAAGGGGCCCGTACTGTGCCGTAAGGATCCATAGGGTTCCGTAGAGCTTCGTAGGTTCCCTAGAGGCCTCTGGAGTACCGCAGGAGCCAGTAGTGTTCTGTAGGGGCCCGTAGGGTTCCTTCCATAGGAGCTGGCAGTGTTCCGTAGGGTCCTCTAGGGTTGAGTAAGTGCCCGCAGAAGTCTGTAGGAATCCGTGGGATTCTGTAAGGTTCTGGAGGGTTCTGCAGGGTTCCGTAGGGGCCCGTAGAGTTCCATAGTGGCTGGTAAAGTTCCCTAGGGCCCTGTACCGTTCCGTAACTGCCTGCAAGGGTCTTTAGGCTTCCGTAGGAGCTGGTAGGGTTCCATAAAGTTCCGTGGGTTCCTGCAGAGTTCTGCAAGTGCCCGCAAGGGCCTGTAGGGGCGCACAGTGTTTCTGCCAGGTTCCGTAGAGTTCCGTAGGGGCCATATTTTTCTGTAGTGACTGGTAGTATTCTGTAAGGGTCTGTAGGTTTCCGTAGGCGCCTACAGTGTTCTGTAGGAGCCCATAGGGTTTTAGTGAGGTTCCGTTGTGTTGCTAAGGGTCTTGTAGAGTGCTGTCGGGTCCTGGAGTATTCTGTAGGGTTCCAGAGGGGCTCGTAGGGTTCCATCGAAATCTATAGGGTTCCCTAGGGGCCCATAGAGTCCCGTAGATTTCCGTAGGGACCTGTAGGGTTGTGTAAGTGCCCGCAGGAATCTGTGGGATTCTGTAAGGTTCTGGAGGGTTCTGCAGGGTTCCGTAGGGGCCCGTAGAGTTCCGTAGTGGCTGGTAAAGTTCCGTAGGGCCCTGTGGGGTTCTGTATGGACCTGTAGGGTTCCGTAGGGGCCTGCAGGGTTCCGTAAGTGCCCGCAAGTGTCTGTAGGGTTCCGTAGGGGTCTGTAGGGTTCCGTAGGCACCTGCAGTGTTCTGTAGGAGCCCATAGGGTTTTAGTGAGGTTCCGTTGTGTTGCTAAGGGTCTTGTAGAGTGCTGTCGGGTCCTGGAGTATTCTGTAGGGTTCCAGAGGGCCTCATAGGGTTCCGTCGAAATCTGAAGGGTTCCCTAGGGGCCCGTGGAGTCCCGTAGATTTCCGTAGGGGCCTGTAGGGTTATGTAAGTGCCTGCAGAGGTTGGTAGGAGCTTGTAGGGTGCCATATGTTTCCGGAGGGTTGTGTAGGGTTCCGTAGGGGCCTGTGGTGTTCCCTAGGGGCCTGTAGAGTCTCGTACAGTTTCGGTAGGGTCCTGTAGGTTTCCATAAGCGCCCGCAGAGGTCTGAAGGGGCCCGTACTGTGCCGTAAGGATCCATAGGGTTCCGTAGAGCTTTGTAGGTTCCCTAGAGGCCTCTGGAGTACCGCAGGAGCCAGTAGTGTTCCGTAGGGTCCTCTAGGGTTGAGCAAGTGCCCGCAGGAGTCTGTAGGAATCCGTGGGATTCTGTAAGGTTCTGGAGGGTTCTGCAGGGTTCCGCAGGGGCCCGTAGAGTTCCATAGTGGCTGGTAAAGTTCCCTAGGGCCCTGTACCGTTCCGTAACTGCCTGCAAGGGTCTTTAGGCTTCCGTAGGGGCTGGTAGGGTTCCATAAAGTTCCGTGGGTTCCTGCAGAGTTCTGCAAGTGCCCGCAAGGGCCTGTAGGGGCGCACAGTGTTTCTGCCAGGTTCCGTAGAGTTCCGTAGGGGCCATATTTTTCTGTAGTGGCTGGTAGTATTCTGTAGGGGTCTGTAGGTTTCCGTAGGCACCTACAGTGTTCTGTAGGAGCCCATAGGGTTTTAGTGAGGTTTCGTTGTGTTGCTAAGGGTCTTGTAGAGTGCTGTCGGGTCCTGGAGTATTCTGTAGGGTTCCAGAGGGGCTCGTAGGGTTCCGTCGAAATCTATAGGGTTCCCTAGGGGCCCATAGAGTCCCGTAGATTTCCGTAGGGACCTGTAGGGTTGTGTAAGTGCCCGCAGAAGTCTGTAGGAGTCTGTGGGATTCTGTAAGGTTCTGGAGGGTTCTGCGGGGTTCCGTAGGGGCCCGTAGAGTTCCGTAGTGGCTGGTAAAGTTCCGTAGGGCCCTGTGGGGTTCTGTATGGACCTGTAGGGTTCCGTAGGGGCCTGCAGGGTTCCGTAAGTGCCCGCAGGTGTCTGTAGGGTTCCGTCGGGGTCTGTAGGGTTCCGTAGGCACCTGCAGTGTTCTGTAGGAGCCCATAGGGTTTTAGTGAGGTTCCGTTGTGTTGCTAAGGGTCTTGTAGAGTGCTGTCGGGTCCTGGAGTATTCTGTAGGGTTCCAGAGGGCCTCATAGGGTTCCATCGAAATCTATAGGGTTCCCTAGGGGCCCATAGAGTCCCGTAGATTTCCGTAGGGACCTGTAGGGTTGTGTAAGTGCTCGCAGGGGTTGGTAGGAGCTTGTAGGGTTCCATAAGTTTCCAGAGGGTTGTGTAGGGTTCCGTAGGGGCCTGTGGTGTTCCCTAGGGGCCTGTAGAGTCTCGTACGGTTCCGTAGGGGCCTGTGGTGTTCCCTAGGGGCCTGTAGAGTCTCGTACAGTTCCGTAGGGTCCTGTAGGTTTCCATAAGTGCCCGCTGAGGTCTGAAGGGGCCCGTACTGTGCCGTAAGGATCCATAGGGTTCCGTAGAGCTTTGTAGGTTCCCTAGAGGCCTGTGGAGTACCGCAGGAGCCAGTAGTGTTCTGTAGGGGCCCGTAGGGTTCCTTCCATAGGAGCTGGCAGTGTTCCGTAGGGTCCTCTAGGGTTGAGTAAGTGCCCGCAGGAGTCTGTAGGAATCCGTGGGATTCTGTAAGGTTCTGGAGGGTTCTGCAGGGTTCCGTAGGGGCCCGTAGAGTTCCGTAGTGGCTGGTAAAGTTCCCTAGGGCCCTGTACCGTTCCGTAACTGCCTGCAAGGGTCTTTAGGCTTCTGTAGGGGCTGGTAGGGTTCCATAAAGTTCCGTGGGTTCCTGCAGAGTTCTGCAAGTGCCCGCAAGGGCCTGTAGGGGCGCACAGTGTTTCTGCCAGGTTCCGTAGAGTTCCGTAGGGGCCATATTTTTCTGTAGTGACTGGTAGTATTCTGTAAGGGTCTGTAGGTTTCCGTAGGCGCCTACAGTGTTCTGTAGGAGCCCATAGGGTTTTAGTGAGGTTCCGTTGTGTTGCTAAGGGTCTTGTAGAGTGCTGTCGGGTCCTGGAGTATTCTGTAGGGTTCCAGAGGGGCTCGTAGGGTTCCATCGAAATCTATAGGGTTCCCTAGGGGCCCATAGAGTCCCGTAGATTTCCGTAGGGACCTGTAGGGTTGTGTAAGTGCCCGCAGGAATCTGTGGGATTCTGTAAGGTTCCGGAGGGTTCTGCAGGGTTCCGTAGGGGCCCGTAGAGTTCCGTAGCGGCTGGTAAAGTTCCGTAGGGCCCTGTGGGGTTCTGTATGGACCTGTAGGGTTCCGTAGGGGCCTGCAGGGTTCCGTAATTGCCCGCAGGTGTCTGTAGGGTTCCGTAGGGGTCTGTAGGGTTCCGTAGGCACCTGCAGTGTTCTGTAGGAGCCCATAGGGTTTTAGTGAGGTTCCGTTGTGTTGCTAAGGGTCTTGTAGAGTGCTGTCGGGTCCTGGAGTATTCTGTAGGGTTCCAGAGGGCCTCATAGGGTTCCGTCGAAATCTGAAGGGTTCCCTAGGGGCCCGTAGAGTCCCGTAGATTTCCGTAGGGGCCTGTAGGGTTGTGTAAGTGCTCGCAGGGGTTGGTAGGAGCTTGTAGGGTTCCATAAGTTTCCGGAGGGTTGTGTAGGGTTCCGTAGGGGCCTGTGGTGTTCCCTAGGGGCCTGTAGAGTCTCGTACGGTTCCGTAGGGGCCTGTGGTGTTCCCTAGGGGCCTGTAGAGTCTCGTACAGTTCCGTAGGGTCCTGTAGGTTTCCATAAGCGCCCGCAGAGGTCTGAAGGGGCCCGTACTGTGCCGTAAGGATCCATAGGGTTCCGTAGAGCTTCGTAGGTTCCCTAGAGGCCTCTGGAGTACCGCAGGAGCCAGTAGTGTTCTGTAGGGGCCCGTAGGGTTCCTTCCATAGGAGCTGGCAGTGTTCCGTAGGGTCCTCTAGGGTTGAGTAAGTGCCCGCAGAAGTCTGTAGGAGTCTGTGGGATTCTGTAAGGTTCTGGAGGGTTCTGCAGGGTTCCGTAGGGGCCCGTAGAGTTCCGTAGTGGCTGGTAAAGTTCCGTAGGGCCCTGTGGGGTTCTGTATGGACCTGTAGGGTTCCGTAGGGGCCTGCAGGGTTCCGTAAGTGCCCGCAGGTGTCTGTAGGGTTCCGTAGGCACCTGCAGTGTTCTGTAGGAGCCCATAGGGTTTTAGTGAGGTTCCGTTGTGTTGCTAAGGGTCTTGTAGAGTGCTGTCGGGTCCTGGAGTATTCTGTAGGGTTCCAGAGGGCCTCATAGGGTTCCGTCGAAATCTGAAGGGTTCCCTAGGGGCCCGTAGAGTCCCGTAGATTTCCGTAGGGGCCTGTAGGGTTATGTAAGTGCCCGCAGGGGTTGGTAGGAGCTTGTAGGGTGCCATATGTTTCCGGAGGGTTGTGTAGGGTTCCGTAGGGGCCTGTGGTGTTCCCTAGGGGCCTGTAGAGTCTCGTACAGTTTCGGTAGGGTCCTGTAGGTTTCCATAAGCGCCCGCAGAGGTCTGAAGGGGCCCGTACTGTGCCGTAAGGATCCATAGGGTTCCGTAGAGCTTTGTAGGTTCCCTAGAGGCCTCTGGAGTACCGCAGGAGCCAGTAGTGTTCCGTAGGGTCCTCTAGGGTTGAGTAAGTGCCCGCAGGAGTCTGTAGGAATCCGTGGGATTCTGTAAGGTTCTGGAGGGTTCTGCAGGGTTCCGCAGGGGCCCGTAGAGTTCCATAGTGGCTGGTAAAGTTCCCTAGGGCCCTGTACCGTTCCGTAACTGCCTGCAAGGGTCTTTAGGCTTCCGTAGGGGCTGGTAGGGTTCCATAAAGTTCCGTGGGTTCCTGCAGAGTTCTGCAAGTGCCCGCAAGGGCCTGTAGGGGCCCACAGTGTTTCTGCCAGGTTCCGTAGAGTTCCGTAGGGGCCATATTTTTCTGTAGTGGCTGGTAGTATTCCGTAGGGGTCTGTAGGGTTCCGTAGGCGCCTACAGTGTTCTGTAGGAGCCCATAGGGTTTTAGTGAGGTTCCGTTGTGTTGCTAAGGGTCTTGTAGAGTGCTGTTGGGTCCTGGAGTATTCTGTAGGGTTCCAGAGGGGCTCGTAGGGTTCCATCGAAATCTATAGGGTTCCCTAGGGGCCCATAGAGTCCCGTAGATTTCCGTAGGGACCTGTAGGGTTGTGTAAGTGCCCGCAGAAGTCTGTAGGAGTCTGTGGGATTCTGTAAGGTTCTGGAGGGTTCTGCAGGGTTCCGTAGGGGCCCGTAGAGTTCCGTAGCGGCTGGTAAAGTTCCGTAGGGCCCTGTGGGGTTCTGTATGGACCTGTAGGGTTCCGTAGGGGCCTGCAGGGTTCCGTAATCACCTGCAGTGTTCTGTAGGAGCCCATAGGGTTTTAGTGAGGTTCCGTTGTGTTGCTAAGGGTCTTGTAGAGTGCTGTCGGGTCCTGGAGTATTCTGTAGGGTTCCAGAGGGCCTCATAGGGTTCCATCGAAATCTATAGGGTTCCCTAGGGGCCCATAGAGTCCCGTAGATTGCTGTAGGGACCTGTAGGGTTGTGTAAGTGCTCGCAGGGGTTGGTAGGAGCTTGTAGGGTTCCATAAGTTTCCAGAGGGTTGTGTAGGGTTCCGTAGGGGCCTGTGGTGTTCCCTAGGGGCCTGTAGAGTCTCGTACGGTTCCGTAGGGGCCTGTGGTGTTCCCTAGGGGCCTGTAGAGTCTCGTACAGTTCCGTAGGGTCCTGTAGGTTTCCATAAGCGCCCGCAGAGGTCTGAAGGGGCCCGTACTGTGCCGTAAGGATCCATAGGGTTCCGTAGAGCTTCGTAGGTTCCCTAGAGGCCTCTGGAGTACCGCAGGAGCCAGTAGTGTTCTGTAGGGCCCCGTAGGGTTCCTTCCATAGGAGCTGGCAGTGTTCCGTAGGGTCCTCTAGGGTTGAGTAAGTGCCCGCAGAAGTCTGTAGGAGTCTGTGGGATTCTGTAAGGTTCTGGAGGGTTCTGCAGGGTTCCGTAGGGGCCCCTAGAGTTCCGTAGTGGCTGGTAAAGTTCCGTAGGGCCCTGTGGGGTTCTGTATGGACCTGTAGGGTTCCGTAGGGGCCTGCAGGGTTCCGTAAGTGCCCGCAGGTGTCTGTAGGGTTCCGTAGGCACCTGCAGTGTTCTGTAGGAGCCCATAGGGTTTTAGTGAGGTTCCGTTGTGTTGCTAAGGGTCTTGTAGAGTGCTGTCGGGTCCTGGAGTATTCTGTAGGGTTCCAGAGGGCCTCATAGGGTTCCATCGAAATCTATAGGGTTCCCTAGGGGCCCATAGAGTCCCGTAGATTGCTGTAGGGACCTGTAGGGTTGTGTAAGTGCTCGCAGGGGTTGGTAGGAGCTTGTAGGGTTCCATAAGTTTCCAGAGGGTTGTGTAGGGTTCCGTAGGGGCCTGTGGTGTTCCCTAGGGGCCTGTAGAGTCTCGTACGGTTCCGTAGGGGCCTGTGGTGTTCCCTAGGGGCCTGTAGAGTCTCGTACAGTTCCGTAGGGTCCTGTAGGTTTCCATAAGCGCCCGCAGAGGTCTGAAGGGGCCCGTACTGTGCCGTAAGGATCCATAGGGTTCCGTAGAGCTTCGTAGGTTCCCTAGAGGCCTCTGGAGTACCGCAGGAGCCAGTAGTGTTCTGTAGGGGCCCGTAGGGTTCCTTCCATAGGAGCTGGCAGTGTTCCGTAGGGTCCTCTAGGGTTGAGTAAGTGCCCGCAGAAGTCTGTAGGAGTCTGTGGGATTCTGTAAGGTTCTGGAGGGTTCTGCAGGGTTCCGTAGGGGCCCGTAGAGTTCCGTAGTGGCTGGTAAAGTTCCGTAGGGCCCTGTGGGGTTCTGTATGGACCTGTAGGGTTCCGTAGGGGCCTGCAGGGTTCCGTAAGTGCCCGCAGGTGTCTGTAGGGTTCCGTAGGCACCTGCAGTGTTCTGTAGGAGCCCATAGGGTTTTAGTGAGGTTCCGTTGTGTTGCTAAGGGTCTTGTAGAGTGCTGTCGGGTCCTGGAGTATTCTGTAGGGTTCCAGAGGGCCTCATAGGGTTCCGTCGAAATCTGAAGGGTTCCCTAGGGGCCCGTAGAGTCCCGTAGATTTCCGTAGGGGCCTGTAGGGTTATGTAAGTGCCCGCAGGGGTTGGTAGGAGCTTGTAGGGTGCCATATGTTTCCGGAGGGTTGTGTAGGGTTCCGTAGGGGCCTGTGGTGTTCCCTAGGGGCCTGTAGAGTCTCGTACAGTTTCGGTAGGGTCCTGTAGGTTTCCATAAGCGCCCGCAGAGGTCTGAAGGGGCCCGTACTGTGCCGTAAGGATCCATAGGGTTCCGTAGAGCTTCGTAGGTTCCCTAGAGGCCTCTGGAGTACCGCAGGAGCCAGTAGTGTTCCGTAGGGTCCTCTAGGGTTGAGTAAGTGCCCGCAGGAGTCTGTAGGAATCCGTGGGATTCTGTAAGGTTCTGGAGGGTTCTGCAGGGTTCCGCAGGGGCCCGTAGAGTTCCATAGTGGCTGGTAAAGTTCCCTAGGGCCCTGTACCGTTCCGTAACTGCCTGCAAGGGTCTTTAGGCTTCCGTAGGGGCTGGTAGGGTTCTATAAAGTTCCGTGGGTTCCTGCAGAGTTCTGCAAGTGCCCGCAAGGGCCTGTAGGGGCCCACAGTGTTTCTGCCAGGTTCCGTAGAGTTCCGTAGGGGCCATATTTTTCTGTAGTGGCTGGTAGTATTCCGTAGGGGTCTGTAGGGTTCCGTAGGCGCCTACAGTGTTCTGTAGGAGCCCATAGGGTTTTAGTGAGGTTCCGTTGTGTTGCTAAGGGTCTTGTAGAGTGCTGTCGGGTCCTGGAGTATTCTGTAGGGTTCCAGAGGGGCTCGTAGGGTTCCATCGAAATCTATAGGGTTCCCTAGGGGCCCATAGAGTCCCGTAGATTTCCGTAGGGACCTGTAGGGTTGTGTAAGTGCCCGCAGAAGTCTGTAGGAGTCTGTGGGATTTTGTAAGGTTCTGGAGGGTTCTGCAGGGTTCCGTAGGGGCCCGTAGAGTTCCGTAGCGGCTGGTAAAGTTCCGTAGGGCCCTGTGGGGTTCTGTATGGACCTGTAGGGTTCCGTAGGGGCCTGCAGGGTTCCGTAAGTGCCCGCAGGTGTCTGTAGGGTTCCGTCGGGGTCTGTAGGGTTCCGTAGGCACCTGCAGTGTTCTGTAGGAGCCCATAGGGTTTTAGTGAGGTTCCGTTGTGTTGCTAAGGGTCTTGTAGAGTGCTGTCGGGTCCTGGAGTATTCTGTAGGGTTCCAGAGGGCCTCATAGGGTTCCATCGAAATCTATAGGGTTCCCTAGGGGCCCATAGAGTCCCGTAGATTTCCGTAGGGACCTGTAGGGTTGTGTAAGTGCCCGCAGGGGTTGGTAGGAGCTTGTAGGGTTCCATAAGTTTCCAGAGGGTTGTGTAGGGTTCCGTAGGGGCCTGTGGTGTTCCCTAGGGGCCTGTAGAGTCTCATACGGTTCCGTAGGGGCCTGTGGTGTTCCCTAGGGGCCTGTAGAGTCTCGTACAGTTCCGTAGGGTCCTGTAGTTTTCCATAAGCGCCCGCAGAGGTCTGAAGGGGCCCGTACTGTGCCGTAAGGATCTATAGGGTTCCGTAGAGCTTCGTAGGTTCCCTAGAGGCCTGTGGAGTACTGCAGGAGCCAGTAGTGTTCTGTAGGGGCCCGTAGGGTTCCTTCCATAGGAGCTGGCAGTGTTCCGTAGGGTCCTCTAGGGTTGAGTAAGTGCCCGCAGAAGTCTGTAGGAGTCTGTGGGATTCTGTAAGGTTCTGGAGGGTTCTGCAGGGTTCCGTAGGGGCCCGTAGAGTTCCGTAGTGGCTGGTAAAGTTCCGTAGGGCCCTGTGGGGTTCTGTATGGACCTGTAGGGTTCCGTAGGGGCCTGCAGGGTTCCGTAAGTGCCCGCAGGTGTCTGTAGGGTTCCGTAGGCACCTGCAGTGTTCTGTAGGAGCCCATAGGGTTTTAGTGAGGTTCCGTTGTGTTGCTAAGGGTCTTGTAGAGTGCTGTCGGGTCCTGGAGTATTCTGTAGGGTTCCAGAGGGGCTCGTAGGGTTCCATCGAAATCTATAGGGTTCCCTAGGGGCCCATAGAGTCCCGTAGATTTCCGTAGGGACCTGTAGGGTTGTGTAAGTGCCCGCAGAAGTCTGTAGGAGTCTGTGGGATTCTGTAAGGTTCCGGAGGGTTCTGCAGGGTTCCGTAGGGGCCCGTAGAGTTCCGTAGCGGCTGGTAAAGTTCCGTAGGGCCCTGTGGGGTTCTGTATGGACCTGTAGGGTTCCGTAGGGGCCTGCAGGGTTCCGTAAGTGCCCGCAGGTGTCTGTAGGGTTCCGTAGGGGTCTGTAGGGTTCCGTAGGCGCCTACAGTGTTCTGTAGGAGCCCATAGGGTTTTAGTGAGGTTCCGTTGTGTTGCTAAGGGTCTTGTAGAGTGCTGTCGGGTCCTGGAGTATTCTGTAGGGTTCCAGAGGGGCTGGTAGGGTTCCGTCGAAATCTATAGGGTTCCCTAGGGGCCCATAGAGTCCCGTAGATTTCCGTAGGGACCTGTAGGGTTGTGTAAGTGCCCGCAGAAGTCTGTAGGAGTCTGTGGGATTCTGTAAGGTTCTGGAGGGTTCTGCAGGGTTCCGTAGGGGCCCGTAGAGTTCCGTAGCGGCTGGTAAAGTTCCGTAGGGCCCTGTGGGGTTCTGTATGGACCTGTAGGGTTCCGTAGGGGCCTGCAGGGTTCCGTAAGTGCCCGCAGGTGTCTGTAGGGTTCCGTCGGGGTCTGTAGGGTTCTGTAGGCACCTGCAGTGTTCTGTAGGAGCCCATAGGGTTTTAGTGAGGTTCCGTTGTGTTGCTAAGGGTCTTGTAGAGTGCTGTCGGGTCCTGGAGTATTCTGTAGGGTTCCAGAGGGCCTCATAGGGTTCCATCGAAATCTATAGGGTTCTCTAGGGGCCCATAGAGTCCCGTAGATTGCCGTAGGGACCTGTAGGGTTGTGTAAGTGCTCGCAGGGGTTGGTAGGAGCTTGTAGGGTTCCATAAGTTTCCAGAGGGTTGTGTAGGGTTCCGTAGGGGCCTGTGGTGTTCCCTAGGGGCCTGTAGAGTCTCGTACGGTTCCGTAGGGTCCTGTAGGTTTCCATAAGCGCCCGCAGAGGTCTGAAGGGGCCCGTACTGTGCCGTAAGGATCCATAGGGTTCCGTAGAGCTTCGTAGGTTCCCTAGAGGCCTCTGGAGTACCGCAGGAGCCAGTAGTGTTCTGTAGGGGCCCGTAGGGTTCCTTCCATAGGAGCTGGCAGTGTTCCGTAGGGTCCTCTAGGGTTGAGTAAGTGCCCGCAGAAGTCTGTAGGAGTCTGTGGGATTCTGTAAGGTTCTGGAGGGTTCTGCAGGGTTCCGTAGGGGCCCTTAGAGTTCCGTAGTGGCTGGTAAAGTTCCGTAGGGCCCTGTGGGGTTCTGTATGGACCTGTAGGGTTCCGTAGGGGCCTGCAGGGTTCCGTAAGTGCCCGCAGGTGTCTGTAGGGTTCCGTAGGGGTCTGTAGGGTTCCGTAGGCGCCTACAGTGTTCTGTAGGAGCCCATAGGGTTTTAGTGAGGTTCCGTTGTGTTGCTAAGGGTCTTGTAGAGTGCTGTCGGGTCCTGGAGTATTCTGTAGGGTTCCAGAGGGCCTCATAGGGTTCCGTCGAAATCTGAAGAGTTCCCTAGGGGCCCATAGAGTCCCGTAGATTTCCGTAGGGGCCTGTAGGGTTATGTAAGTGCCCGCAGGGGTTGGTAGAAGCTTGTAGGGTGCCATATGTTTCCGGAGGGTTGTGTAGGGTTCCGTAGGGGCCTGTGGTGTTCCCTAGGGGCCTGTAGAGTCTCGTACAGTTTCGGTAGGGTCCTGTAGGTTTCCATAAGCGCCCGCAGAGGTCTGAAGGGGCCCGTACTGTGCCGTAAGGATCCATAGGGTTCCGTAGAGCTTTGTAGGTTCCCTAGAGGCCTCTGGAGTACCGCAGGAGCCAGTAGTGTTCCGTAGGGTCCTCTAGGGTTGAGTAAGTGCCCGCAGGAGTCTGTAGGAATCCGTGGGATTCTGTAAGGTTCTGGAGGGTTCTGCAGGGTTCCGCAGGGGCCCGTAGAGTTCCATAGTGGCTGGTAAAGTTCCCTAGGGCCCTGTACCGTTCCGTAACTGCCTGCAAGGGTCTTTAGGCTTCCGTAGGGGCTGGTAGGGTTCCATAAAGTTCCGTGGGTTCCTGCAGAGTTCTGCAAGTGCCCGCAAGGGCCTGTAGGGGCCCACAGTGTTTCTGCCAGGTTCCGTAGAGTTCCGTAGGGGCCATATTTTTCTGTAGTGGCTGGTAGTATTCTGTAGGGGTCTGTAGGTTTCCGTAGGCGCCTACAGTGTTCTGTAGGAGCCCATAGGGTTTTAGTGAGGTTCCGTTGTGTTGCTAAGGGTCTTGTAGAGTGCTGTCGGGTCCTGGAGTATTCTGTAGGGTTCCAGAGGGGCTCGTAGGGTTCCATCGAAATCTATAGGGTTCCCTAGGGGCCCATAGAGTCCCGTAGATTTCCGTAGGGACCTGTAGGGTTGTGTAAGTGCCCGCAGAAGTCTGTAGGAGTCTGTGGGATTCTGTAAGGTTCTGGAGGGTTCTGCAGGGTTCCGTAGGGGCCCGTAGAGTTCCGTAGCGGCTGGTAAAGTTCCGTAGGGCCCTGTGGGGTTCTGTATGGACCTGTAGGGTTCCGTAGGGGCCTGCAGGGTTCCGTAAGTGCCCGCAGGTGTCTGTAGGGTTCCGTAGGGGTCTGTAGGGTTCCGTAGGCGCCTACAGTGTTCTGTAGGAGCCCATAGGGTTTTAGTGAGGTTCCGTTGTGTTGCTAAGGGTCTTGTAGAGTGCTGTCGGGTCCTGGAGTATTCTGTAGGGTTCCAGAGGGGCTCGTAGGGTTCCATCGAAATCTATAGGGTTCCCTAGGGGCCCATAGAGTCCCGTAGATTTCCGTAGGGACTTGTAGGGTTGTGTAAGTGCCCGCAGAAGTCTGTAGGAGTCTGTGGGATTCTGTAAGGTTCTGGAGGGTTCTGCAGGGTTCCGTAGGGGCCCGTAGAGTTCCGTAGCGGCTGGTAAAGTTCCGTAGGGCCCTGTGGGGTTCTGTATGGACCTGTAGGGTTCCGTAGGGGCCTGCAGGGTTCCGTAAGTGCCCGCAGGTGTCTGTAGGGTTCCGTCGGGGTCTGTAGGGTTCCGTAGGCACCTGCAGTGTTCTGTAGGAGCCCATAGGGTTTTAGTGAGGTTCCGTTGTGTTGCTAAGGGTCTTGTAGAGTGCTGTCGGGTCCTGGAGTATTCTGTAGGGTTCCAGAGGGCCTCATAGGGTTCCATCGAAATCTATAGGGTTCTCTAGGGGCCCATAGAGTCCCGTAGATTGCCGTAGGGACCTGTAGGGTTGTGTAAGTGCTCGCAGGGGTTGGTAGGAGCTTGTAGGGTTCCATAAGTTTCCAGAGGGTTGTGTAGGGTTCCGTAGGGGCCTGTGGTGTTCCCTAGGGGCCTGTAGAGTCTCATACGGTTCCGTAGGGGCCTGTGGTGTTCCCTAGGGGCCTGTAGAGTCTCGTACAGTTCCGTAGGGTCCTGTAGTTTTCCATAAGCGCCCGCAGAGGTCTGAAGGGGCCCGTACTGTGCCGTAAGGATCTATAGGGTTCCGTAGAGCTTCGTAGGTTCCCTAGAGGCCTGTGGAGTACTGCAGGAGCCAGTAGTGTTCTGTAGGGGCCCGTAGGGTTCCTTCCATAGGAGCTGGCAGTGTTCCGTAGGGTCCTCTAGGGTTGAGTAAGTGCCCGCAGAAGTCTGTAGGAGTCTGTGGGATTCTGTAAGGTTCTGGAGGGTTCTGCAGGGTTCCGTAGGGGCCCGTAGAGTTCCGTAGTGGCTGGTAAAGTTCCGTAGGGCCCTGTGGGGTTCTGTATGGACCTGTAGGGTTCCGTAGGGGCCTGCAGGGTTCCGTAAGTGCCCGCAGGTGTCTGTAGGGTTCCGTAGGCACCTGCAGTGTTCTGTAGGAGCCCATAGGGTTTTAGTGAGGTTCCGTTGTGTTGCTAAGGGTCTTGTAGAGTGCTGTCGGGTCCTGGAGTATTCTGTAGGGTTCCAGAGGGGCTCGTAGGGTTCCATCGAAATCTATAGGGTTCCCTAGGGGCCCATAGAGTCCCGTAGATTTCCGTAGGGACCTGTAGGGTTGTGTAAGTGCCCGCAGAAGTCTGTAGGAGTCTGTGGGATTCTGTAAGGTTCCGGAGGGTTCTGCAGGGTTCCGTAGGGGCCCGTAGAGTTCCGTAGCGGCTGGTAAAGTTCCGTAGGGCCCTGTGGGGTTCTGTATGGACCTGTAGGGTTCCGTAGGGGCCTGCAGGGTTCCGTAAGTGCCCGCAGGTGTCTGTAGGGTTCCGTAGGGGTCTGTAGGGTTCCGTAGGCGCCTACAGTGTTCTGTAGGAGCCCATAGGGTTTTAGTGAGGTTCCGTTGTGTTGCTAAGGGTCTTGTAGAGTGCTGTCGGGTCCTGGAGTATTCTGTAGGGTTCCAGAGGGGCTGGTAGGGTTCCGTCGAAATCTATAGGGTTCCCTAGGGGCCCATAGAGTCCCGTAGATTTCCGTAGGGACCTGTAGGGTTGTGTAAGTGCCCGCAGAAGTCTGTAGGAGTCTGTGGGATTCTGTAAGGTTCTGGAGGGTTCTGCAGGGTTCCGTAGGGGCCCGTAGAGTTCCGTAGCGGCTGGTAAAGTTCCGTAGGGCCCTGTGGGGTTCTGTATGGACCTGTAGGGTTCCGTAGGGGCCTGCAGGGTTCCGTAAGTGCCCGCAGGTGTCTGTAGGGTTCCGTCGGGGTCTGTAGGGTTCTGTAGGCACCTGCAGTGTTCTGTAGGAGCCCATAGGGTTTTAGTGAGGTTCCGTTGTGTTGCTAAGGGTCTTGTAGAGTGCTGTCGGGTCCTGGAGTATTCTGTAGGGTTCCAGAGGGCCTCATAGGGTTCCATCGAAATCTATAGGGTTCTCTAGGGGCCCATAGAGTCCCGTAGATTGCCGTAGGGACCTGTAGGGTTGTGTAAGTGCTCGCAGGGGTTGGTAGGAGCTTGTAGGGTTCCATAAGTTTCCAGAGGGTTGTGTAGGGTTCCGTAGGGGCCTGTGGTGTTCCCTAGGGGCCTGTAGAGTCTCGTACGGTTCCGTAGGGTCCTGTAGGTTTCCATAAGCGCCCGCAGAGGTCTGAAGGGGCCCGTACTGTGCCGTAAGGATCCATAGGGTTCCGTAGAGCTTCGTAGGTTCCCTAGAGGCCTCTGGAGTACCGCAGGAGCCAGTAGTGTTCTGTAGGGGCCCGTAGGGTTCCTTCCATAGGAGCTGGCAGTGTTCCGTAGGGTCCTCTAGGGTTGAGTAAGTGCCCGCAGAAGTCTGTAGGAGTCTGTGGGATTCTGTAAGGTTCTGGAGGGTTCTGCAGGGTTCCGTAGGGGCCCTTAGAGTTCCGTAGTGGCTGGTAAAGTTCCGTAGGGCCCTGTGGGGTTCTGTATGGACCTGTAGGGTTCCGTAGGGGCCTGCAGGGTTCCGTAAGTGCCCGCAGGTGTCTGTAGGGTTCCGTAGGGGTCTGTAGGGTTCCGTAGGCGCCTACAGTGTTCTGTAGGAGCCCATAGGGTTTTAGTGAGGTTCCGTTGTGTTGCTAAGGGTCTTGTAGAGTGCTGTCGGGTCCTGGAGTATTCTGTAGGGTTCCAGAGGGCCTCATAGGGTTCCGTCGAAATCTGAAGAGTTCCCTAGGGGCCCATAGAGTCCCGTAGATTTCCGTAGGGGCCTGTAGGGTTATGTAAGTGCCCGCAGGGGTTGGTAGAAGCTTGTAGGGTGCCATATGTTTCCGGAGGGTTGTGTAGGGTTCCGTAGGGGCCTGTGGTGTTCCCTAGGGGCCTGTAGAGTCTCGTACAGTTTCGGTAGGGTCCTGTAGGTTTCCATAAGCGCCCGCAGAGGTCTGAAGGGGCCCGTACTGTGCCGTAAGGATCCATAGGGTTCCGTAGAGCTTTGTAGGTTCCCTAGAGGCCTCTGGAGTACCGCAGGAGCCAGTAGTGTTCCGTAGGGTCCTCTAGGGTTGAGTAAGTGCCCGCAGGAGTCTGTAGGAATCCGTGGGATTCTGTAAGGTTCTGGAGGGTTCTGCAGGGTTCCGCAGGGGCCCGTAGAGTTCCATAGTGGCTGGTAAAGTTCCCTAGGGCCCTGTACCGTTCCGTAACTGCCTGCAAGGGTCTTTAGGCTTCCGTAGGGGCTGGTAGGGTTCCATAAAGTTCCGTGGGTTCCTGCAGAGTTCTGCAAGTGCCCGCAAGGGCCTGTAGGGGCCCACAGTGTTTCTGCCAGGTTCCGTAGAGTTCCGTAGGGGCCATATTTTTCTGTAGTGGCTGGTAGTATTCTGTAGGGGTCTGTAGGTTTCCGTAGGCGCCTACAGTGTTCTGTAGGAGCCCATAGGGTTTTAGTGAGGTTCCGTTGTGTTGCTAAGGGTCTTGTAGAGTGCTGTCGGGTCCTGGAGTATTCTGTAGGGTTCCAGAGGGGCTCGTAGGGTTCCATCGAAATCTATAGGGTTCCCTAGGGGCCCATAGAGTCCCGTAGATTTCCGTAGGGACCTGTAGGGTTGTGTAAGTGCCCGCAGAAGTCTGTAGGAGTCTGTGGGATTCTGTAAGGTTCTGGAGGGTTCTGCAGGGTTCCGTAGGGGCCCGTAGAGTTCCGTAGCGGCTGGTAAAGTTCCGTAGGGCCCTGTGGGGTTCTGTATGGACCTGTAGGGTTCCGTAGGGGCCTGCAGGGTTCCGTAAGTGCCCGCAGGTGTCTGTAGGGTTCCGTAGGGGTCTGTAGGGTTCCGTAGGCGCCTACAGTGTTCTGTAGGAGCCCATAGGGTTTTAGTGAGGTTCCGTTGTGTTGCTAAGGGTCTTGTAGAGTGCTGTCGGGTCCTGGAGTATTCTGTAGGGTTCCAGAGGGGCTCGTAGGGTTCCATCGAAATCTATAGGGTTCCCTAGGGGCCCATAGAGTCCCGTAGATTTCCGTAGGGACTTGTAGGGTTGTGTAAGTGCCCGCAGAAGTCTGTAGGAGTCTGTGGGATTCTGTAAGGTTCTGGAGGGTTCTGCAGGGTTCCGTAGGGGCCCGTAGAGTTCCGTAGCGGCTGGTAAAGTTCCGTAGGGCCCTGTGGGGTTCTGTATGGACCTGTAGGGTTCCGTAGGGGCCTGCAGGGTTCCGTAAGTGCCCGCAGGTGTCTGTAGGGTTCCGTCGGGGTCTGTAGGGTTCCGTAGGCACCTGCAGTGTTCTGTAGGAGCCCATAGGGTTTTAGTGAGGTTCCGTTGTGTTGCTAAGGGTCTTGTAGAGTGCTGTCGGGTCCTGGAGTATTCTGTAGGGTTCCAGAGGGCCTCATAGGGTTCCATCGAAATCTATAGGGTTCTCTAGGGGCCCATAGAGTCCCGTAGATTGCCGTAGGGACCTGTAGGGTTGTGTAAGTGCTCGCAGGGGTTGGTAGGAGCTTGTAGGGTTCCATAAGTTTCCAGAGGGTTGTGTAGGGTTCCGTAGGGGCCTGTGGTGTTCCCTAGGGGCCTGTAGAGTCTCGTACGGTTCCGTAGGGTCCTGTAGGTTTCCATAAGCGCCCGCAGAGGTTGAAGGGGCCCGTACTGTGCCGTAAGGATCCATAGGGTTCCGTAGAGCTTCGTAGGTTCCCTAGAGGCCTCTGGAGTACCGCAGGAGCCAGTAGTGTTCTGTAGGGGCCCGTAGGGTTCCTTCCATAGGAGCTGGCAGTGTTCCGTAGGGTCCTCTAGGGTTGAGTAAGTGCCCGCAGAAGTCTGTAGGAGTCTGTGGGATTCTGTAAGGTTCTGGAGGGTTCTGCAGGGTTCCGTAGGGGCCCTTAGAGTTCCGTAGTGGCTGGTAAAGTTCCGTAGGGCCCTGTGGGGTTCTGTATGGACCTGTAGGGTTCCGTAGGGGCCTGCAGGGTTCCGTAAGTGCCCGCAGGTGTCTGTAGGGTTCCGTAGGGGTCTGTAGGGTTCCGTAGGCACCTGCAGTGTTCTGTAGGAGCCCATAGGGTTTTAGTGAGGTTCCGTTGTGTTGCTAAGGGTCTTGTAGAGTGCTGTCGGGTCCTGGAGTATTCTGTAGGGTTCCAGAGGGCCTCATAGGGTTCCGTCGAAATCTGAAGGGTTCCCTAGGGGCCCATAGAGTCCCGTAGATTTCCGTAGGGACCTGTAGGGTTGTGTAAGTGCTCGCAGGGGTTGGTAGGAGCTTGTAGGGTTCCATAAGTTTCCAGAGGGTTGTGTAGGGTTCCGTAGGGGCCTGTGGTGTTCCCTAGGGGCCTGTAGAGTCTCATACGGTTCCGTAGGGGCCTGTGGTGTTCCCTAGGGGCCTGTAGAGTCTCGTACAGTTCCGTAGGGTCCTGTAGGTTTCCATAAGCGCCCGCAGAGGTCTGAAGGGGCCCGTACTGTGCCGTAAGGATCTATAGGGTTCCGTAGAGCTTCGTAGGTTCCCTAGAGGCCTGTGGAGTACTGCAGGAGCCAGTAGTGTTCTGTAGGGGCCCGTAGGGTTCCTTCCATAGGAGCTGGCAGTGTTCCGTAGGGTCCTCTAGGGTTGAGTAAGTGCCCGCAGAAGTCTGTAGGAGTCTGTGGGATTCTGTAAGGTTCTGGAGGGTTCTGCAGGGTTCCGTAGGGGCCCCTAGAGTTCCGTAGTGGCTGGTAAAGTTCCGTAGGGCCCTGTGGGGTTCTGTATGGACCTGTAGGGTTCCGTAGGGGCCTGCAGGGTTCCGTAAGTGCCCGCAGGTGTCTGTAGGGTTCCGTAGGCACCTGCAGTGTTCTGTAGGAGCCCATAGGGTTTTAGTGAGGTTCCGTTGTGTTGCTAAGGGTCTTGTAGAGTGCTGTCGGGTCCTGGAGTATTCTGTAGGGTTCCAGAGGGGCTCGTAGGGTTCCATCGAAATCTATAGGGTTCCCTAGGGGCCCATAGAGTCCCGTAGATTTCCGTAGGGACCTGTAGGGTTGTGTAAGTGCCCGCAGAAGTCTGTAGGAGTCTGTGGGATTCTGTAAGGTTCCGGAGGGTTCTGCAGGGTTCCGTAGGGGCCCGTAGAGTTCCGTAGCGGCTGGTAAAGTTCCGTAGGGCCCTGTGGGGTTCTGTATGGACCTGTAGGGTTCCGTAGGGGCCTGCAGGGTTCCGTAAGTGCCCGCAGGTGTCTGTAGGGTTCCGTAGGGGTCTGTAGGGTTCCGTAGGCGCCTACAGTGTTCTGTAGGAGCCCATAGGGTTTTAGTGAGGTTCCGTTGTGTTGCTAAGGGTCTTGTAGAGTGCTGTCGGGTCCTGGAGTATTCTGTAGGGTTCCAGAGGGGCTGGTAGGGTTCCGTCGAAATCTATAGGGTTCCCTAGGGGCCCATAGAGTCCCGTAGATTTCCGTAGGGACCTGTAGGGTTGTGTAAGTGCCCGCAGAAGTCTGTAGGAGTCTGTGGGATTCTGTAAGGTTCTGGAGGGTTCTGCAGGGTTCCGTAGGGGCCCGTAGAGTTCCGTAGCGGCTGGTAAAGTTCCGTAGGGCCCTGTGGGGTTCTGTATGGACCTGTAGGGTTCCGTAGGGGCCTGCAGGGTTCCGTAAGTGCCCGCAGGTGTCTGTAGGGTTCCGTCGGGGTCTGTAGGGTTCTGTAGGCACCTGCAGTGTTCTGTAGGAGCCCATAGGGTTTTAGTGAGGTTCCGTTGTGTTGCTAAGGGTCTTGTAGAGTGCTGTCGGGTCCTGGAGTATTCTGTAGGGTTCCAGAGGGCCTCATAGGGTTCCATCGAAATCTATAGGGTTCTCTAGGGGCCCATAGAGTCCCGTAGATTGCCGTAGGGACCTGTAGGGTTGTGTAAGTGCTCGCAGGGGTTGGTAGGAGCTTGTAGGGTTCCATAAGTTTCCAGAGGGTTGTGTAGGGTTCCGTAGGGGCCTGTGGTGTTCCCTAGGGGCCTGTAGAGTCTCGTACGGTTCCGTAGGGTCCTGTAGGTTTCCATAAGCGCCCGCAGAGGTCTGAAGGGGCCCGTACTGTGCCGTAAGGATCCATAGGGTTCCGTAGAGCTTCGTAGGTTCCCTAGAGGCCTCTGGAGTACCGCAGGAGCCAGTAGTGTTCTGTAGGGGCCCGTAGGGTTCCTTCCATAGGAGCTGGCAGTGTTCCGTAGGGTCCTCTAGGGTTGAGTAAGTGCCCGCAGAAGTCTGTAGGAGTCTGTGGGATTCTGTAAGGTTCTGGAGGGTTCTGCAGGGTTCCGTAGGGGCCCTTAGAGTTCCGTAGTGGCTGGTAAAGTTCCGTAGGGCCCTGTGGGGTTCTGTATGGACCTGTAGGGTTCCGTAGGGGCCTGCAGGGTTCCGTAAGTGCCCGCAGGTGTCTGTAGGGTTCCGTAGGGGTCTGTAGGGTTCCGTAGGCGCCTACAGTGTTCTGTAGGAGCCCATAGGGTTTTAGTGAGGTTCCGTTGTGTTGCTAAGGGTCTTGTAGAGTGCTGTCGGGTCCTGGAGTATTCTGTAGGGTTCCAGAGGGCCTCATAGGGTTCCGTCGAAATCTGAAGAGTTCCCTAGGGGCCCATAGAGTCCCGTAGATTTCCGTAGGGGCCTGTAGGGTTATGTAAGTGCCCGCAGGGGTTGGTAGAAGCTTGTAGGGTGCCATATGTTTCCGGAGGGTTGTGTAGGGTTCCGTAGGGGCCTGTGGTGTTCCCTAGGGGCCTGTAGAGTCTCGTACAGTTTCGGTAGGGTCCTGTAGGTTTCCATAAGCGCCCGCAGAGGTCTGAAGGGGCCCGTACTGTGCCGTAAGGATCCATAGGGTTCCGTAGAGCTTTGTAGGTTCCCTAGAGGCCTCTGGAGTACCGCAGGAGCCAGTAGTGTTCCGTAGGGTCCTCTAGGGTTGAGTAAGTGCCCGCAGGAGTCTGTAGGAATCCGTGGGATTCTGTAAGGTTCTGGAGGGTTCTGCAGGGTTCCGCAGGGGCCCGTAGAGTTCCATAGTGGCTGGTAAAGTTCCCTAGGGCCCTGTACCGTTCCGTAACTGCCTGCAAGGGTCTTTAGGCTTCCGTAGGGGCTGGTAGGGTTCCATAAAGTTCCGTGGGTTCCTGCAGAGTTCTGCAAGTGCCCGCAAGGGCCTGTAGGGGCCCACAGTGTTTCTGCCAGGTTCCGTAGAGTTCCGTAGGGGCCATATTTTTCTGTAGTGGCTGGTAGTATTCTGTAGGGGTCTGTAGGTTTCCGTAGGCGCCTACAGTGTTCTGTAGGAGCCCATAGGGTTTTAGTGAGGTTCCGTTGTGTTGCTAAGGGTCTTGTAGAGTGCTGTCGGGTCCTGGAGTATTCTGTAGGGTTCCAGAGGGGCTCGTAGGGTTCCATCGAAATCTATAGGGTTCCCTAGGGGCCCATAGAGTCCCGTAGATTTCCGTAGGGACCTGTAGGGTTGTGTAAGTGCCCGCAGAAGTCTGTAGGAGTCTGTGGGATTCTGTAAGGTTCTGGAGGGTTCTGCAGGGTTCCGTAGGGGCCCGTAGAGTTCCGTAGCGGCTGGTAAAGTTCCGTAGGGCCCTGTGGGGTTCTGTATGGACCTGTAGGGTTCCGTAGGGGCCTGCAGGGTTCCGTAAGTGCCCGCAGGTGTCTGTAGGGTTCCGTAGGGGTCTGTAGGGTTCCGTAGGCGCCTACAGTGTTCTGTAGGAGCCCATAGGGTTTTAGTGAGGTTCCGTTGTGTTGCTAAGGGTCTTGTAGAGTGCTGTCGGGTCCTGGAGTATTCTGTAGGGTTCCAGAGGGGCTCGTAGGGTTCCATCGAAATCTATAGGGTTCCCTAGGGGCCCATAGAGTCCCGTAGATTTCCGTAGGGACTTGTAGGGTTGTGTAAGTGCCCGCAGAAGTCTGTAGGAGTCTGTGGGATTCTGTAAGGTTCTGGAGGGTTCTGCAGGGTTCCGTAGGGGCCCGTAGAGTTCCGTAGCGGCTGGTAAAGTTCCGTAGGGCCCTGTGGGGTTCTGTATGGACCTGTAGGGTTCCGTAGGGGCCTGCAGGGTTCCGTAAGTGCCCGCAGGTGTCTGTAGGGTTCCGTCGGGGTCTGTAGGGTTCCGTAGGCACCTGCAGTGTTCTGTAGGAGCCCATAGGGTTTTAGTGAGGTTCCGTTGTGTTGCTAAGGATCCTTGTACGGCAGCAGTACGGGTCCTGGGTCCTTCAGAGGGCCTCTGCGGGCGCTTATGGAAACCTACTAGGGACCCTACGGAACCGTACGAGACTCTAGCGAGGCCCCGTAGGGTGGAACACCACAGGCCCCTACGGAACCCTACACAACCCTCTGGAAACTTATGGAACCCATAAGTTTCCAGAGGGTTGTGTAGGGTTCCGTAGGGGCCTGTGGTGTTCCCTAGGGGCCTGTAGAGTCTCGTACGGTTCCGTAGGGTCCTGTAGGTTTCCATAAGCGCCCGCAGAGGTTGAAGGGGCCCGTACTGTGCCGTAAGGATCCATAGGGTTCCGTAGAGTTTCGTAGGTTCCCTAGAGGCCTCTGGAGTACCGCAGGAGCCAGTAGTGTTCTGTAGGGGCCCGTAGGGTTCCTTCCATAGGAGCTGGCAGTGTTCCGTAGGGTCCTCTAGGGTTGAGTAAGTGCCCGCAGAAGTCTGTAGGAGTCTGTGGGATTCTGTAAGGTTCTGGAGGGTTCTGCAGGGTTCCGTAGGGGCCCTTAGAGTTCCGTAGTGGCTGGTAAAGTTCCGTAGGGCCCTGTGGGGTTCTGTATGGACCTGTAGGGTTCCGTAGGGGCCTGCAGGGTTCCGTAAGTGCCCGCAGGTGTCTGTAGGGTTCCGTAGGGGTCTGTAGGGTTCCGTAGGCACCTGCAGTGTTCTGTAGGAGCCCATAGGGTTTTAGTGAGGTTCCGTTGTGTTGCTAAGGGTCTTGTAGAGTGCTGTCGGGTCCTGGAGTATTCTGTAGGGTTCCAGAGGGCCTCATAGGGTTCCGTCGAAATCTGAAGGGTTCCCTAGGGGCCCATAGAGTCCCGTAGATTTCCGTAGGGACCTGTAGGGTTGTGTAAGTGCTCGCAGGGGTTGGTAGGAGCTTGTAGGGTTCCATAAGTTTCCAGAGGGTTGTGTAGGGTTCCGTAGGGGCCTGTGGTGTTCCCTAGGGGCCTGTAGAGTCTCATACGGTTCCGTAGGGGCCTGTGGTGTTCCCTAGGGGCCTGTAGAGTCTCGTACAGTTCCGTAGGGTCCTGTAGGTTTCCATAAGCGCCCGCAGAGGTCTGAAGGGGCCCGTACTGTGCCGTAAGGATCTATAGGGTTCCGTAGAGCTTCGTAGGTTCCCTAGAGGCCTGTGGAGTACTGCAGGAGCCAGTAGTGTTCTGTAGGGGCCCGTAGGGTTCCTTCCATAGGAGCTGGCAGTGTTCCGTAGGGTCCTCTAGGGTTGAGTAAGTGCCCGCAGAAGTCTGTAGGAGTCTGTGGGATTCTGTAAGGTTCTGGAGGGTTCTGCAGGGTTCCGTAGGGGCCCTAGAGTTCCGTAGTGGCTGGTAAAGTTCCGTAGGGCCCTGTGGGGTTCTGTATGGACCTGTAGGGTTCCGTAGGGGCCTGCAGGGTTCCGTAAGTGCCCGCAGGTGTCTGTAGGGTTCCGTAGGCACCTGCAGTGTTCTGTAGGAGCCCATAGGGTTTTAGTGAGGTTCCGTTGTGTTGCTAAGGGTCTTGTAGAGTGCTGTCGGGTCCTGGAGTATTCTGTAGGGTTCCAGAGGGGCTCGTAGGGTTCCATCGAAATCTATAGGGTTCCCTAGGGGCCCATAGAGTCCCGTAGATTTCCGTAGGGACCTGTAGGGTTGTGTAAGTGCCCGCAGAAGTCTGTAGGAGTCTGTGGGATTCTGTAAGGTTCCGGAGGGTTCTGCAGGGTTCCGTAGGGGCCCGTAGAGTTCCGTAGCGGCTGGTAAAGTTCCGTAGGGCCCTGTGGGGTTCTGTATGGACCTGTAGGGTTCCGTAGGGGCCTGCAGGGTTCCGTAAGTGCCCGCAGGTGTCTGTAGGGTTCCGTAGGGGTCTGTAGGGTTCCGTAGGCGCCTACAGTGTTCTGTAGGAGCCCATAGGGTTTTAGTGAGGTTCCGTTGTGTTGCTAAGGGTCTTGTAGAGTGCTGTCGGGTCCTGGAGTATTCTGTAGGGTTCCAGAGGGGCTGGTAGGGTTCCATCGAAATCTATAGGGTTCCCTAGGGGCCCATAGAGTCCCGTAGATTTCCGTAGGGACCTGTAGGGTTGTGTAAGTGCCCGCAGAAGTCTGTAGGAGTCTGTGGGATTCTGTAAGGTTCTGGAGGGTTCTGCAGGGTTCCGTAGGGGCCCGTAGAGTTCCGTAGCGGCTGGTAAAGTTCCGTAGGGCCCTGTGGGGTTCTGTATGGACCTGTAGGGTTCCGTAGGGGCCTGCAGGGTTCCGTAAGTGCCCGCAGGTGTCTGTAGGGTTCCGTCGGGGTCTGTAGGGTTCTGTAGGCACCTGCAGTGTTCTGTAGGAGCCCATAGGGTTTTAGTGAGGTTCCGTTGTGTTGCTAAGGGTCTTGTAGAGTGCTGTCGGGTCCTGGAGTATTCTGTAGGGTTCCAGAGGGCCTCATAGGGTTCCATCGAAATCTATAGGGTTCTCTAGGGGCCCATAGAGTCCCGTAGATTGCCGTAGGGACCTGTAGGGTTGTGTAAGTGCTCGCAGGGGTTGGTAGGAGCTTGTAGGGTTCCATAAGTTTCCAGAGGGTTGTGTAGGGTTCCGTAGGGGCCTGTGGTGTTCCCTAGGGGCCTGTAGAGTCTCGTACGGTTCCGTAGGGTCCTGTAGGTTTCCATAAGCGCCCGCAGAGGTCTGAAGGGGCCCGTACTGTGCCGTAAGGATCCATAGGGTTCCGTAGAGCTTCGTAGGTTCCCTAGAGGCCTCTGGAGTACCGCAGGAGCCAGTAGTGTTCTGTAGGGGCCCGTAGGGTTCCTTCCATAGGAGCTGGCAGTGTTCCGTAGGGTCCTCTAGGGTTGAGTAAGTGCCCGCAGAAGTCTGTAGGAGTCTGTGGGATTCTGTAAGGTTCTGGAGGGTTCTGCAGGGTTCCGTAGGGGCCCTTAGAGTTCCGTAGTGGCTGGTAAAGTTCCGTAGGGCCCTGTGGGGTTCTGTATGGACCTGTAGGGTTCCGTAGGGGCCTGCAGGGTTCCGTAAGTGCCCGCAGGTGTCTGTAGGGTTCCGTAGGGGTCTGTAGGGTTCCGTAGGCGCCTACAGTGTTCTGTAGGAGCCCATAGGGTTTTAGTGAGGTTCCGTTGTGTTGCTAAGGGTCTTGTAGAGTGCTGTCGGGTCCTGGAGTATTCTGTAGGGTTCCAGAGGGCCTCATAGGGTTCCGTCGAAATCTGAAGAGTTCCCTAGGGGCCCATAGAGTCCCGTAGATTTCCGTAGGGGCCTGTAGGGTTATGTAAGTGCCCGCAGGGGTTGGTAGAAGCTTGTAGGGTGCCATATGTTTCCGGAGGGTTGTGTAGGGTTCCGTAGGGGCCTGTGGTGTTCCCTAGGGGCCTGTAGAGTCTCGTACAGTTTCGGTAGGGTCCTGTAGGTTTCCATAAGCGCCCGCAGAGGTCTGAAGGGGCCCGTACTGTGCCGTAAGGATCCATAGGGTTCCGTAGAGCTTTGTAGGTTCCCTAGAGGCCTCTGGAGTACCGCAGGAGCCAGTAGTGTTCCGTAGGGTCCTCTAGGGTTGAGTAAGTGCCCGCAGGAGTCTGTAGGAATCCGTGGGATTCTGTAAGGTTCTGGAGGGTTCTGCAGGGTTCCGCAGGGGCCCGTAGAGTTCCATAGTGGCTGGTAAAGTTCCCTAGGGCCCTGTACCGTTCCGTAACTGCCTGCAAGGGTCTTTAGGCTTCCGTAGGGGCTGGTAGGGTTCCATAAAGTTCCGTGGGTTCCTGCAGAGTTCTGCAAGTGCCCGCAAGGGCCTGTAGGGGCCCACAGTGTTTCTGCCAGGTTCCGTAGAGTTCCGTAGGGGCCATATTTTTCTGTAGTGGCTGGTAGTATTCTGTAGGGGTCTGTAGGTTTCCGTAGGCGCCTACAGTGTTCTGTAGGAGCCCATAGGGTTTTAGTGAGGTTCCGTTGTGTTGCTAAGGGTCTTGTAGAGTGCTGTCGGGTCCTGGAGTATTCTGTAGGGTTCCAGAGGGGCTCGTAGGGTTCCATCGAAATCTATAGGGTTCCCTAGGGGCCCATAGAGTCCCGTAGATTTCCGTAGGGACCTGTAGGGTTGTGTAAGTGCCCGCAGAAGTCTGTAGGAGTCTGTGGGATTCTGTAAGGTTCTGGAGGGTTCTGCAGGGTTCCGTAGGGGCCCGTAGAGTTCCGTAGCGGCTGGTAAAGTTCCGTAGGGCCCTGTGGGGTTCTGTATGGACCTGTAGGGTTCCGTAGGGGCCTGCAGGGTTCCGTAAGTGCCCGCAGGTGTCTGTAGGGTTCCGTAGGGGTCTGTAGGGTTCCGTAGGCGCCTACAGTGTTCTGTAGGAGCCCATAGGGTTTTAGTGAGGTTCCGTTGTGTTGCTAAGGGTCTTGTAGAGTGCTGTCGGGTCCTGGAGTATTCTGTAGGGTTCCAGAGGGGCTCGTAGGGTTCCATCGAAATCTATAGGGTTCCCTAGGGGCCCATAGAGTCCCGTAGATTTCCGTAGGGACCTGTAGGGTTGTGTAAGTGCCCGCAGAAGTCTGTAGGAGTCTGTGGGATTCTGTAAGGTTCTGGAGGGTTCTGCAGGGTTCCGTAGGGGCCCGTAGAGTTCCGTAGCGGCTGGTAAAGTTCCGTAGGGCCCTGTGGGGTTCTGTATGGACCTGTAGGGTTCCGTAGGGGCCTGCAGGGTTCCGTAAGTGCCCGCAGGTGTCTGTAGGGTTCCGTCGGGGTCTGTAGGGTTCCGTAGGCACCTGCAGTGTTCTGTAGGAGCCCATAGGGTTTTAGTGAGGTTCCGTTGTGTTGCTAAGGGTCTTGTAGAGTGCTGTCGGGTCCTGGAGTATTCTGTAGGGTTCCAGAGGGCCTCATAGGGTTCCATCGAAATCTATAGGGTTCTCTAGGGGCCCATAGAGTCCCGTAGATTGCCGTAGGGACCTGTAGGGTTGTGTAAGTGCTCGCAGGGGTTGGTAGGAGCTTGTAGGGTTCCATAAGTTTCCAGAGGGTTGTGTAGGGTTCCGTAGGGGCCTGTGGTGTTCCCTAGGGGCCTGTAGAGTCTCGTACGGTTCCGTAGGGTCCTGTAGGTTTCCATAAGCGCCCGCAGAGGTCTGAAGGGGCCCGTACTGTGCCGTAAGGATCCATAGGGTTCCGTAGAGCTTCGTAGGTTCCCTAGAGGCCTCTGGAGTACCGCAGGAGCCAGTAGTGTTCTGTAGGGGCCCGTAGGGTTCCTTCCATAGGAGCTGGCAGTGTTCCGTAGGGTCCTCTAGGGTTGAGTAAGTGCCCGCAGAAGTCTGTA